>NC_141853.1:2202599-2502599 GCF_024713525.1 Acromyrmex echinatior
AGTATTCTATCTCCCGGCATCCCTGCATTTGAGTAAGCGTCTTATTTTTTAGAGTCGTCGGCAGTAGAATGGATGTTGACCTCCTGACGGACCTTGTGACCGCGGAAACTTGCTTGAATCTTAGTCGCTGCCTTATGCAAGTCTGGATCGGCCAAGTCGATCCCCTCTAATTCTTGAACAGCGTCTTGCATCTGCAGCAGAATTTGAACAAAAGAACGTAAAACGTAAAACGCTATGGTCGTTCGTTAATTTAAGGCACCCTAAATTTTTTTCATCCTCGGATACGGCTCCCCGAACTGGAACTTATTCGTAAACGGGATGTCTCTCACATTTATCGAAGTTACCCTTCTTATCTTAAATGAGACTGCATGGAATCCCGCTGTGCATCAACTAGTCCGTACATAATTAATCGATACGACACGAAAGTAACTTAAACATTGTAGGCCATACCGGTCTACTGGTCCTGGGATGAGCTTTAGTAGCGCTTCGATACCCAGATGATCATCTTCAGCTTGGAAGGTAACTGTCGATTATTCGCCGAGCATTCGTGGATCAATGTAATGTCAAAGAGTCTAACAATAGCTTTTTCTCACGGATCTCGGCACAGAAATGATCGATCACAGCGACCTTGTATATCAAAACCTGTCATTACCGCTTCATCGATCGAATCGATATCGGCATACCAGATTGAGAAAAAAAATTACTTTGATTACAACAGCTTTCTTAGCTATTTATTCTTGTTTTAATATATAATTTTGTTTTAATATAAAATGCAATGTAAAAACTACGCGATTATTACTTTCCAGCAATATAATTTGTGAAAAATGAATTTACTGAGATATTAATTTGCATTATTTCTTAAATATTTATTGAAAGATGACTATATAATTAATTCATTATTTATCAATAAAACTCTATTAATAAAAAATCTTTTCTTGTAACATTCAGGGAGCTTTAATCTAGGAGATAGGATATTTACTACATAAAGAGTGAGGTATCTTACTCTTTATCATAATGAGTTGCGTTCATCCTATCTCTTTAATCATTCTTAATATCAATAAATCAATAATTTTCAATAACTTTTAAAATTTGCTTGGAAAATTCTTGTTAAACTCTTTGTTATAAGCATTAATTAATCAAAAATGTTTAAAATTATAAAAATTATAAACTATTGAATTCAATATCGAGAGAGAGAATATATTATTTTCTGAATTTTATATATTTATAATTACTGTACACACACAGAGAAAAAAGTATTTGTGACTATAATTGTATGGTTAAAAAATTATGGTTAGGAAATCCATTTTTATGGTTACTGCTATTATTATAAGTAATAATAATAACCTCATATATGTATACTAAATAGTAAATGTAATAGTAAATAAAAATAATCATTTTTATGTAATAAATGCAATCATTATTAAATCGTGAATATAATTATTTTCTTAACATTCGCTAACTATTTACATGATAATAATTATTAAGAGATATGGTAAAGAAAAACTAATTTGCATGATAAGGAAAAACTTATGCATGTCATATAGTAATGATCAGAGAATGCAAAGTTATTTTTTAAAAGTATCAAGTTACAGTTACTCGTTATCGAATAGAAACAATAACAAGTTACTAGTTATCAATTTTTAAAAATAACTCGTCACAGTTATCGTTACTTGAGAAAGTAACTTTTTGTTACTTTTCCCTTACTTTTTAAAAAATCGACAACCACCAATTATAGCGAACGAGTGCCTAAGGGCTTTCTAGTCTCAAACGCTATGAATGACTTGTGTTTACTCGAGCCGTATCCAAAGTACCGATAAAAGTAACTATAAAATTCATTATCGTTATCAAAAAGATGTAACTACGTTAAGATGTTACCGTTACAAAAATTTACCGTTACCAAAAAAGTAACTTGTAAGTGTAACTTCGTTACAAGTAGAATTACTTTCATTTCTTGATAATATTTCAATGTTGAAGCAGCTGTAATGTGATTAATATAACAATTATAAATTTATAGTTGATCCAAAAAATGATTACAAATTATAGTTAAATTATAGTACTTGCATTTTTTTTCTCTCAGTGTATATAAAATATATATATATATATATAATATGTATCTATAATTCAAATAATTTTATTAAATCAAATTTTACATTAAATGATTTAATCAGGAGCAAAAATTTATTTCATATTGATAATAAAAAATGACTAATGATCGAATATATTTTCCTGACAATTAGATATGATATTAGATTAGATGAAGTTCTGAAGAGTCAATAGAACTCGTGTTTAAAATTTGTATGAAAGGCCGAAGGCAGATGCTAGATAAAGCAGCTTCTAACCCTCTGCAATCAATAAATAACAGGTCTATATGTATACATATTTAAGATTGACAATTAACTTACCTTTTCTTCTATCTTAGCAGTTGCACTCTCAACCATATTCATCGCCGACTTGGCTGCAGCTTGTTCCTTCCTCGACATGTGGCCCCGGAAAGTCGCTTGTATCTTTTTCGCCGCGTTACAGAGCTCTATCAAATAGAAGCTGTTTCAAAAATGATTCTTGCTCCGAACTCATATCATAGAATGTATAATCGCTCACCCTGATCGTCGGTACGGAATTCCTCCTGCAACTGTTCTTGCGTAGGTTCCGTAGATTCGGAGGATTTTTCGTCGGTTCGTGTCTCTTTCGACGCTGTTTCCGACACTCTTAGACTTTTTCTAGCGTGATGTCCACGGAAAGCTGCTTGTATTTTTGTGGCTGCTGCCTCTTTCTCTTTTTCTTCGTCTGCGTCGTTTTCTTTCCCCTCGTCTGCGGACTCCGCTTTCGTTGCGCTGTTTTCGGCCGCCTTTGAAATATCTTCAAATAGAAGTAAAATAAAAAATAATTTCGCTTTCGGCTTAATTTTACGCAGAGTGTGAATTAGAGATGCTACATCTGATATAGTTAAAAGTTTCTTGAACAATAATAACGGACGTAATGATAATATAAAGAAAAGCCGATAAGAACCAAAATGGATATCGATGTATAATATTAATAAAATATTATACACATAAAATTAATTTATCATTCGCGGTAAATTGCATGAGGTAAACGACTTTGATCCAATTTCCTTGTTAATGTTTTTTCTCATCCTTTGATGTAGGTTTTAATATTATTATATTATATTTTATTATATCTTAACCCATGTTTTCTTGCGCTATTTAAATTATTATATTAAATTGAAAAAGACTCAAATTGTTGTGTATGTAATGCATTACGAATAATGAACTAAATATTTTGTTAACATTACATACCGACATCCGCTATGATTTTTTGTTAACTTTTGTTTCTTATTTCGCTTTAACTTAGAGCCTTTGCCACTTTTTATAAGAGTCGAACACAAATAATGAAATATAACTGAATATATCAATTACTTGATATACATCTGTAATTGCCCTCAAATATATTTTTCTTAAGAAAATAATGACTATAAATTGTCCGAAAATCCATAGAAGATTGGAGGAGAAAGGGTGCGGCTTCTGATACATCCCGTATATTAGAAATGGCTGCCGTGTTAGCCACAGTTCACCTACATTTATTCCGAACATTTCACCTTCCACAGACACGTCCAGAGCGACAAGTATCGATTAGCATTTCTATTTTCGCGCTGCACGTTCGAGATTATACGGCGCCTAATATACATTTTTAATATTTCACGCCTTGATGTGAAATGATGTGACAAATATTAATCGAGTCTTCCATCTCTTTTATAACAAAGTTAAATCTTTGTGCCTTCAGTGATTAATCGACGTATCGACATAAGCAATTATTTCACACGGTGCGAATTTTCCTTTGAAGATCATAAAAAGTAATCCAGCGAATCTATCATTATTTTTCTTCATCCTTTCTGACGAAGGAACAATAATAAAAGTTAATTCTCGTATTTTACACCAAGATCTATTTCTGGGGTTCCATTATATTCTCAATTTAAGTACATTCTGAATTTTTTAGAAATAAAATAATGTGTTATGTTTGAGCAGGATTAAGTTGATTTTTTTTTAATTGAATGTTATGAATTGGTTCAGGTTTTACGAGATTAAATGAATGAAATAATTAAATGTAAAGTACGAGGATCAAGTGTGACAATATTGGAAACTGAATTTTCTTTCAGAAAAGAGTACTCTCCAGCTATTGAGCGCTTTTGCGCGACTTTTCGTTTCTTTAGATTACTCCACTTGACGGACCAAGTGGAAATTCAAGAGATACAGTGACATTTTTGTGACGAGCAATGAATTCTTCCCCAGTTATGCGATTCACGGTTTTGTCACATTGTGCAAAGTTAGATCGATCGTACAAGTCCGCTATAATATTATCGACGTTTATGTTTATATATATTGTAAAGCTTTCTCAAAGAAAGTAAAAAGTTTATTAAAGAAAAAGAATAAAATTACATACATTTTTTATGCACGTACATAAAAAACGCGCATTACATTTCATTTAGAACTAAAAGGCTTGCCTGAGGACTAAATTACTTGTATCGTGATTTCATCTTCGAGCATTCCCTTCGCGCCTGTCTCGATATTTTTACGGCAGTAATGTCTTTTAAATGCTTGGACTTGCTTTATTTCTCTTGTGATATCACGCAAGGATGTTTCGCCATCGATCTACCCAGACCTTGTTACCACAACTCTCGAGGAAATCAAACTTCCTTTCCAGAGAAACATTATCTTGATTATAAAACCTTTTTTAACTCTAAATAGATAAACTTCATTTTTGTTTGTTGTTCATATGTCGATTAAAACTAAAGATAAATTTAGCGACATCGTAAACTATTTTATTTTTATAAAATGATATTTCTGTCGAAAAAAAAATGTTAAGAGTCATAAAAATAATTTCTGAATGATAAACTTTTGACATTAAATTAATATTATACTTATAAATTATTATTTTGCAATTAAATGCCATGTTTTTTGTTTAAAAAACAGAATATTTTTAACATCAACCTACTATTATCAGTTAATAAAATATCAATCAGTTTCAAATTATTTTTATTGAAAGAAGATTTTTCGTAGTTTAAAAATTATGCAAAATGTTTAATAGATTATTGTCTTTTCTTGTATCTAAACACAAAAAAAACGTGTAACGATAAATTCAAGTACATTTGGTGAAAAGATTTACAAATCTTGAGATTCACTTTTGATAAAGACTGTTTTCTTTTCTTTAAATATCTGAGAAAATTTATTTCGCTCTATCAATCGGTTTACATCCGTTAACTGCGAAATAACAGTCGATCAGTCAAACAGCTGATCTCAAATAGATTTTAGGGCTTTCCGAGGGTGCGACTACTTCCGTTGCTTATTATAAAGATTCCCATTTTACTTGACCCGGCCCGGTTACGAGGGGGGGGCGTTCGATATGGTGTCCTCGGATGTGCAGGTACGAAGTACAAGAAAGAGACTCGCGTTGCACCTGACAATCGCGTCGTCGATGATCATTTTGGACTTTACCTCGCGCTTTATACACGATATTAACAGTGGCAAGCGCGATTCGCGTGCCCTGAGACAATATCACTTCAAGCCCCCGCCCCGGTCATCGCCGCCCGCCACCCGCCACCCGCCTCTTTTAACCCGGTTTTCCGCCGACGATGGCATGCACGCGAGGATCGTTGCATCGCGAGGTGGCGGCTGTCGGGTCGCACTCGCGCTGCGACTCACCTTCGTCGCCGCTCGCTCGCTCGGCCTCTCACCTGCACATCCACACGCGGCTCGGTCTGACGTGCAACTGACTGTTCCCGGGCACCGACGACCCCGTTTATAACAGTGACCGATCACGGCCCTGCCGCGCCGCTCGTTCGCAGTCGCAGTCCTCGGATTCTCGCCCTGCGACCGAGTACACGCCGCGAAACAGGGCCGTCTCGTGGATGTCGTTCAACCCTCTGTGCTTCCAACTTTTTATATATTTTCTGGTTTTTTACTCATTTGCTATTAATAACTAGAATCGAGTATTTCTATTTGCGACCGAATGTTTTTAAGCTCTATTAATTTACAAACATAAGAAGATTGTCGAAAACATTATTTTCGCTCCATTTTTGGACTCTCCCGGCCTAAAAAAGATATTGATCTTTTTTCTTTTTTTCTTTTTAAAATATTGGAAATGGTCCAAACCGAAATATTTTATGCTTTTTGTCAATATCTGGAATTTTAATTAATTATGCATTTTCAATTGCAGTTAAAGTCTTTTTGACTTTTCTCACACTATCGTGCCTATTCAATCTATTAAATTAAATATTATATATATTCAAACAATTGCATCATTGCGTATTGCAGAACTCTGCTGAGAAAATCGTATCTTAATAACAAGTTTTACAAATACGATTTATAAATTATTATAAAATTATTATCTTTTGTTTTAATGTAAAAAAATGACGAGGCTATCAATAAAATTCTAATATAAAGAAAAAGAACGCTTGTAAGCCGAGATGTATATTTTTATTATTATTTAATTTACAATAACTTATTATCGCTGTTACGTCATGTATCAACAAACGTTTCGACCTTTTTAATAACAAATCATTCTCAGCGTTACAAAATATATAATTAATATCGAACTTAATAAAACGTAAATTAGAGAGCAAACATTTTAAAATTCAAAGGTTATTGAATAAACTTTGAAAGGTTAATAATTGCGCGCGTCTTTGATCTATATTTTATAAATTTGACGATATTAATTATATTTTAATCTTGTAGCAGTAAGAATGATCTGTTATTATAATAAAAGGTCGAAATATTTGTCATTAGTTGTTGTAAATTACATATTAGCAAAAACATCTAGCTCGGCCCACAAAGTTTTCTTTTGCTTTATATTTGAATTTATCCTTTATATTATTTTTTGTTAAAAAGACAATATAGAGTATGCTTTGCAAACGATTTAATCGCAAGCGAAAATACTGTTATGACATTTAAATTGCCAAGAAGCCAACGATGAAAGAGGATTAAAGGAAAAGCCGATATATATAAACAGTTTACATGCTCTATTAAAATTACGTCAGTGGATGATAAATTGTATAAATTGTATAAATTGTATAATATATAAGCTGCTTATTTAATTATTTGATAATTACTTGATTATATTCATTGCTAATCACAAATACTGAAATTATTATACAGCCAAAGGGTAACATTTAATCTATTGTATATTCAACTCTCGCTGAGAAGAAAAATGCAATCGTGGCTTAGTTTACATCAATTATTATATTACTTCTTTTTGTTATCTTCTACACTTCATCACGTGTAAAATATTCTTTGGGACAAAAAAAGAATTACTTTCAATTACAAGTACAGTCACTTTGAGCCTGGAATGATAACGATCCACAATTGTACGGGACAGAACTAGGTCAGACGTGTTATTTTTTATGTATAGATTGTTATAATTAGATTTGCTACAAGATATTAGTTCAGTTACCAGAAAGTACACATATGCGTACATATTCATAACTTATTGGAATTTTATTGTTGGAAATATACAACTGAAGATTCAAGAAATTATTTTGATATTTCAAATATCTATGCATAGAAAGAACAAAATATTTTAACCTATATAAATACGGATATGGAAACAAAGTTTTCAAATGCAAATGAAATGGAAAACCAAAACTATATTTAAAAGCTTTTTCTTAAAATATTAACAATTTTTATTTACGGTGAAACATTACGTTCTCACATAGAAAGGATGGTTTGTGGAAGTACTTAAAAATTTAGCTATAGATATAGATAATAAAAATAACTTTGTTATTCATCAAAATAATTATACACATAATGAATGTAGGAATTTCAAGCATGATGAACAGTGCTGCGAAAGATTTTAACATTCTAGTAACCAGTTTAAGCATCCTACATAATTATTTTAATTATGATAGAATTAAAATAGATAGAATATTAATTATGGTAGAATTAAAATAAAAAATATAATATAAGGCTCTTCAAGATAAACTCGATATAAATATAATGATGTAATGAGAAAATGCCAATGTGAGCCGACAGCAGTTTATTCGTATGTAACAATTTAATATATACATTATATATCTCATTACATATATTTTTGGTCTAATAAAATTATTTGTAGATCTATTTTTAGATCTCTTTCTAACTAAATTTTTAGATACTTCAGCAAAATCATCCTTATCATGTGAGAAGATATTCTATGTTATTCTAAGAAAAAAAAACAATTTTTAAACGTTTTAACAAAAATTTTTAAATGTTACATTTCGCTTTTCGTTCTCCGTTTGCAAAAGCTCGAAACTCTATTTTCAAGAGCGATTAACATACACGCTACACCAAACTTTTCAAAACTTTTATATATCGATTCCATTCATCATTCCCGCAGTTTGATCGGCATTCTTATGCGAGCCACATAGTTGGAATCTCTATATAGTTGCGTCGGTATTGATGAAACTCACAATCAGTATCTCACATGCGGAAATTTATCGAAACTTCGAGCTAATTGATTTTACTCGAACTCCAAGTTACGTTGCACGGATTTTTACTACCAGCCAGTAAAGTAGGAATTGCCGAAACTCAATAATTAAATTTGCTGTATCAACTTCTGATAAATCAAGTTCTTTAAATATAAATCAATGTACTCTTGTAATTGTGTAGTGCAATACTGAAAACGCGCGAAGAAAAGACATTATCATTTTGTTAAAAAAAGAACGTAAGTTCAACCAAATCCTGAATAAACATCTCAAACGAGAAGAAATCAATATTCGATTTTCTGTATTTATTATTATTGTTATTGTTATTACTACTACAAGTTATTCTTACTGTAACGTTCATTAATACTTGCGAAAACTCAGCTACTGTTTATTACTATCCCATAAATACTACTTTGTGATTATTATGATAAAAACATCGCGCTCCAGAAAGCTGAAGCTTTTTATTAATGTTTCTTTTATTAAATCCGTTCCTTCGTCTATTTTAACTAGACTCCATCATCTTGTCGTATCTCGATTATAAAAGGAAACTTTCGTAGTTCTAGAAACAGTGAAGGGTTAAACCTTGACATACATCACGCGATCAGCACTTTTATTCGGAATTTCGATATACCCCCATCGGATTACACGAGCGTTGAGCGTCCTATTTTACATTTGCCAAGATACGTTTATTTTCTGGCGCGTTATCGAGAATGGTATTATTGCAAGATGGAGGAAATTATAACGTTAAATTTCTAAAAATCTAATAAGACATCGAAAATAAATAATGACATCTGAGCATACAAAAATATCCATTTTATTAATATCAATTATGAGTTCATATTCTACGTGTCCAATTCCGTTGTAAATAATAAAACAAATAGAATTAAAATTTATTCTTAAATAATTTTTACTATACAAACAGTTTTCTTAAAAATCGTTTATATCAAGAATTTTATTTTATATATTCGATTGAAGTAAAACAATAATTTATTGATTGTTGATTTAAAAAAAAAAAGGTATTTTAAGAATTTTCGTTTGATTTCGACCGATCGTAATTAATAACTCAAATCTCACCGCAGTTTATTGAAAGGATGATCAAGAATGATTTCGTAGCTTGCAAAACATGGAGAATAATATTTCAGAGGGAATGCTAAAAATTTCTATATTCATCATTGTGCACATCGAACGTTATGAGGAAAATAGTCGTCCGTTCTGCCGACCCTACTGATTGCGTTGATATTATTACTGAAGCGTGCACGCAATCAGGTTGAAGAATCTAACAAAGTGAACAGAGGTACATTTATCATCGTGAAACAAAGCAGACTGTGTCATTGTCAAGATAAACAACGCCGTAGTTTTGCGACAGTCGCACTTTTTAGAGATTAGAGTGATGCAAAAAATTGCAAAACATAAAAATCAGAAAAAGCATAACACGAGAGGGTTAATCATCGTCAGTACAAAAATTTAATATCACGCAAACTCTAGTAAAGCGGAAATATGCAAACAAAATTAGATCACGTTTATCGTATAGCTTATTTTAAATTTGCATAATGACTAATATTGCTTGTACGATTGACAAATTGAAAGGGATGACCGCTTACCCCCGTTCTTGATGGAATCGCCTTCTTTCGCCTCCTCTACAGCCGGCTGGACGCTCTCCTTACTGGTATTACACCCCATGTCTCCTGATCCGTTCTTCTCTTAACTTTTCTTGTGTCAAATTAAATCGGACGTCGTCAAAAAGTACCCGTATTATTGTAGTTCTCTTGTTAACATTGCGTTATCAAGTAAAAACAATTAAGTCATCACTTTTCTCAGTGGAGACTAGTCTTGTAGTAAATACAAATTACGTTCTACTTTTTCAAAAAGCTAATCAGTATAAATTTTCGTCTTCCACTTTTCTATTGTCTTTCTTTTTATTAACTCTTTTTCTTTCACTCGCTTTTTCTATCATTCACTGTTCGAGAATATAAAACGTCGCGATTGTAAAACGTCGCGTCGTACTTTTTCTACGTCTCAAACATCCTTTTAAATTATCCTTTTGGTAATGAAAAATAGCTGTCTCTAGTAGCGACTAAAATTTCTTTCAAGTTCTCAAAAGTATATCTTGCACCTTTAATCGACTGTGAAAATTCGAGGACTTTTATTCCTCGAAGTTACTTTTCTCCCTTCTCGCTTTCCGTCTCTTTCTCTCTTCATCTACATATGCGCGCATACATATATGTACGTTATTCCTGCGCCCACCCCTTGCATCCCACCGTTATTCGGGGGTTACTGACACGTCGCGTGGCGCCGGCACCTGCGAGACAATCCTTCACACTTGAAAGTAATCCGACACCTCTTCATGCGTCTCGCTGTCACGCGACGCCTGGTGTCCTGTCGCCGTTGTCTCCTTCGACAAAGGAAGGATTCTACCGGCCGATCGTGACTCACCGAAAGTCAAACATCACCGCGAGCTGTGCACGTAAAGACGAGAAATCCCGTCGACGTCGCGAACGATACTGGCGTCGCTCGCTTACGACCCTGCCCTTGCTCGCGTGGCGACCAAGCCGGATCGTACCAGTCTATGTATATGTCAACAGATATATATTCGCGCCACACAGTTACCTCCGTTTCTCGCGCCGTGGAGGAGCCGTGGAGGCGGTGGAGGCAGCGACGGCGGCGGCGGCGGCGGCGGCGACGGCACGCACGCGGAAGAGATCGCCGCGTTTTAACCGGCGCGAAGCGACACGCTGGCTATGAAAGCCTAAAGCGCAAGCCTCAGTGTTACCAATGTATGACGGTTGTCCTTCCGCGAGGATTCGACGCCAGGACTCGATAGAGATTGCACGATGCGATTGTACGGCGAACCGTAAACCGTTTCGATCCGGTAATCGCCTCCCTAATCGCACGCGCCGCGAATGACTATGTCAAATGTGCGCTCCGCCACTCCCAATACTCCCATACTACCCGCCATCCGGAGTGGATTCTAGCGACCTTAAAAGCGCACGATCGATTTCGCAGATGGTGGTATTCCACTCGCCTAGACCATCGCCGGCAGACCATTGCCAGACCGGCGCCAGCTTCTCCGTTCTTCTCGTTTTCTGGAACGAATATCGATTTCGCGGTCTCCACGCGTGTTACCTTACTAATATATCTCAATTGTTTTGCGCGATGTTAGACTACTATTTGCGAGGAACAAGAATGAGACTAAAGATTAGAATAATGAAATGAGACTAAACGATTCTTTCACACTGGAGCAATCGCACGGACGGTTACACGTGTCTGTCAGGAAGAAAAAAAAAAGATATACTTAAATTATCAAAACATTTAAAATTCTTTATTGATTCTTCTTTATTAACGATCGATAGAAATAGAATTGGAAACTCCTTCTGCTATAGTAATACATATGTGTGAACATGATCACATGTCGGCTGTACTCCACTTATAGGCATCTTCTTGTAAAGCTACTTTTGCATTTTGTGCTTCGTACCACTTCTTTTCATATCCGTTACTTCTATCGACCCCATCCCATCGATGACCGGGTTTAATACCGAATCGATTTGGCGCGTACGAACCTTGATATTGTGGTGGATCTACAATTAAAACGATTGAATGACAATTTTTTTAAGTATACAATAGGAAAAGAAATCTCTCTCTCTCTCTCTCTCTCTCTCTCTCTCTCTCTCTCTCTACATACCTGGCTTTCTTTTTCCCTCTTTTATTTGTTTTTGTTTTATATACTTCAACATAGGATCACCTTCCCTCTCTTGTTCTCTCAATTCTTTATCTAGATCTGCATCATCTGCGTATCTCGCCAAAGGTTTATGCATCTCGTATAAGTCATTTTTTAATTTTTCCTCGCGATCCTCCACTTGTTTCAAGCTAGAATAAGACATGAACATTTATTAGCGAGAGAATCAAAGAATTTATCAGAAAAGCAAGAATGAAATAAAGATGAAAGAAAAATAGCTCACCCTTTGCCCCATTTGGCGTATTTCTCATCTATCTCTCGTTGTTTCATTTCCTGTTCTTGTTTTTCTGCTGCTTCTGCTTCTAAATTGCGCTTTCTTCCCGTTTTGTCACGTACAATCGTAGCTTGTCCTTCCCCAGTGATCTCTTTACTTAACTGAGACAATTCAACGCTAACTTATACTATCTGTAGCCTTCACGAATAAATAAATACTTTTATAAATATAACTTCGAACTATAAAGAATATTACCTTGCTAAAATGCTCCGCCTCTTGTCGTTTATGAGCTTCCGTTTCTTCTCGCAATGCTGTTGCAGCTTGAAATCCTGCTGTTTTTCCATCTAATGTCTTTGTCGTTCGATCGTGATCTCTGGAATAATTTCTCGCGTGTCCATGTTCAGAAACGTTTGTTTCTTCATCCCATCGCGTCTTTTTTCTTTTCTCCCGTGTATCCGAATATGATCGAGATTTATGATCTCTATCTTCATATTTCTTCTCTTGTTTATCCCTGTTCGATCTGTCCAAAAAGATTATTATACGTATTTATCATTTTGTTAATTCATATGCAACAGAATTTAAAGAATGAGAAATAATAAAATTTCCTAAAATTGAAAACAATAATAATAAAAATTCAGTATTTGAAAGAAATTTCTTAATTTCAAAATATTATAAAAGTTTATTAAAAAAACGAATATTAATTATATATTCTTCTCTAAAACTAAAAATCAATTATATGCAAAAACAGAATATTGATTATAATAATCTTCATCGAACGTCAAAATTACCTCGAAACATCTTGTCTACCGTATCTGGATAAATTTTTTTTATCGTAATAATCATGCCCTCTATTGTTTCTACGCGAAATGGAATGTGGCGAATTATCCCTCCGAGATCGATGATCATTACGCCGAGATGTACTTGAATCTTTGCCCTTCGTTTTCTTTCTGTTTTCATATAAATCTGTATCTAGATTCTGTTTGCGATTTTTTCTAGGTGGACTAAAATCCGAATCACTGTCTTTGTTACCTGAACTTCGATAGCTTCGTCCAGATGTACTGTGAGCCGAAGTCCGATGTTTTGTATTTCTAGGTGGACTTAAATCTGAGTCATAATTTTTAAGTTTCCTAGGTGGACTCAAATCAGAATCATTATTTCTGGATTGTCGAGATGGACTCAAATCTGAGTCATAATTTTTAGATTGCCTAAGTGGACTTAAATCTGAATCATCATTTTTAGATCGTCTGTATGAATCGATATGTTTATGTTTAGAATGTTTGAGTCTAGGTGGACTCAGATCAGAATTATCATCCTTCGATCGTCCATTTGGACTCATATCTGCACGTTTATTTTTAGAATGCTTAGATCTAGGTGAACTCAAGTCTGAACTATCACCTTTAGATTGTCCATGAGGACTTAAATCCACATGTTTATTTTTAGAATGCTTAGCTCTAGGTGGACTCAAATCGGAGTTGTCATTGGCCTGCTTGGCATTTGCCTCATCAAGATTTCTTTTGTCTTTATCGATAATATGATTAATAATAGTTAAATCGCCTTCGTCATTCTCAGTTATAATTTTCCACCTTCGTTTATCTGTGAAATCAACTGGTCCACGTTCATCAACTATACCAGCGATTTGAGGAGCATCTTCTCCCTCTAAAAGGATATTGAATTCACCTTCTTCAATAGGCCTCATATTCTTCAAATCTATATCATCATCTATAATTTTTACTCTGCAAAAATATTTCCATCCGATTCACGTTCAGGTCAAAGATTTCCCTTGCAAAAACTATTTTATAAGGACCAAGAAAGCTTTTTAATTATATGATGAAATTAAATGCGCAAATATATTAATCGCCATGTGTAAAAATATCTCAACAAAAATATGATAGAAATATGTTCTGAGTAATTAAATTTTTAGCATTATTTTTAAAATAATATAATTTTATTTAGAAAATAATGTTCAATAATTTTAAAATGTGAAAAATGATTGACTGTATGGATAATAGAAACGTATTAATATTATGTTTATGCAACCACCGTTTACATTGCATTCTAGAATATCATCACAACTGACAACATAACCTAACTTCGATGCGAAATATTCACCGTTGATTAAATTAAAATACTTATAAATTTATTCTTACGTTTTCATTCCTGTTTTATATTTCTTCTTCTTTTTCTTTTTTTTTTCGTCTCCATTGTTTAAGGATGTGTATTTTTTCAAGTATTCCTTCTGACTAATTCCTTTATTCTCCATTACAAGTTTCTAAACTATAAACAAAACACGCGATACGATAAATCATTAAATCTCAATTCACAGCGAGATAAACCTAGTTACTTTTCAAATAATAAATTTATAACAATAAAGTATAAACACACTACTGCAAGTACTACACTGTTGACACTTCTGAAGATAAAGGGAATCAAACATCAAAGGAAAATCGATAACTCGCAACCAGCTTCGGTATGCAGCACTACGTTGCCTAATGTAGATAATTTCAAGTTGTTTCTATTTGAGGGATAAATCAAGTCTGAGGGTTGTCAGAACTGTTTAGCTTGTCAAAGTTGAATATACGTGCGCGTTTAAAGATTACAATTTTAAAATAATCAATATCAAATATTTCACAAATGAGAGAGAAAGAGAGAGAGAGAGAGAGAGAGAATATTTTCCGATTTTTCTATTATTTTTTTTAAATACTTCTATTATAATTGTGAATACAAATAAAATTATAATATATAAATGAATAAATAAATCAATAAGTAAAATCTGAATTTTAAAAACAAAAATCTCTTATAATTATCCAAAATCTAATCAATAAATTAGTACGAATAAGAAAACACATATAACAGAAATAAAAAACATTGAAATTATTTCAAATTCATGCTGTTTCTTTTTTTACAATGAATTCATTCCAACTGAATATTTATTAAATTCATTGTAAACAATCTATATATATATATATTTATGTCAGATTTTAAGATGGAATTTTGTTTCTAATTTTATAAGTAATTATGATATGTATGTTTATATATTATGTATTTTGATAGATTTTACAATATATATTATATTTTGATATATTTTACAATATATTTTACAATTTTACGCGGTATATAAAAATATAAAAATACTGTAGAATATAAATAATAAAAATATAAAAATAGAATTCTATTTTAATTCTGGCACAAATTATAGGTGAAAAATAAATTCATTTTAGATTCATTAGATGGATAATTTATCTGATTACCTTGATCATAATATGAGGTAATATTTTTGCAATAAGTTTCTTTACTACAATGACGAAATTTAATTCATAAGGTTACTATTGTTATTATTATTGTTATTATATCAGATTGATTGTATTGCAAAAATTCGAAAGTAATCATATATCTGACATAAATATATTAAAAATACATATATATAAATATTATCAACATCTAATTTAAAACTGAAGTTGACGCTTCTCTTACTTAGTTAATTTATTTGTATACCGGTCTTGTAATAATTATTGTAATTTAAAATGGATCTCAAATATTAAAATTTCGTCCAAAAATGGCAAAAATTATATATATATAGATCCCAATAAATTATCTTTCCAGTATTAAAATTAAATGTTATATTTAAGCGTTTAAATACATAGGAAATATCGTTTTCATTATAATAAACACAATTTTAATGGCTAACGCAACATTAAAAAAACATTAATACAAAACGTACCGTTATTTAAACATACATCAATGCCAAAAGCAGTAACGTTGATTAGAGTACTGCTATTGGCCACATATACCTACAGGCAGGTGAAGCCAGGTGAGACCAGTCCGGATCAGACTGGATGGGAGGTGGTAGAGAAGCAACCAGGTAGGAAGGTAGGGAGCGAAAGTGAGTGCGTCTCCAAGAATGGACAAGAAGGTGCGGTGACTACTATGAAACAGTGACAGAAAATTTCGCGGTGGATGAGGAACAACCAACAATCCAGAATATCGGCGGATCGGTTTTCTCTCGATCGCTCATCGATCGTGAGAAGCACGGAAAACGCGTAACGTGCGTAACGTGCTGCCGTTGCGAAAAGTATGATGATGATGTGGATTGTGGTATCGTAGCTGGTACCAATCCATCAGCACCCAGAAAAAGAGAGATTGCGAAGAACAGAAAGAGAAGGAGAGATGCATGCCATGTTACGAACGTGTTGCTGATGCGATGCAAGCCAGTGATTCTCACCACGCATCACGAGGTAACGCATGGAAGAAGAAGGTTGCTCCTGCGCGTTCCTCGACGTGTATTCAGTGAGCGTGAAGCCGCGGTGACGTAAACGTGTCTGCATAAACCTCCTCCGCAAATACATAACGAAAAATATTCCCATTTCGGCGACAAGATGACGAGGAAACTCAGCAAATTCTTGATACTTTTCGATAACACGAATCTACTATATTTCCCTGGCCACTTCTTGTCCGGCCGTGTTCTCATTGAGCTGGACGATGAAGCTTAGTAAGTAACGTTTTATAGAAAGAGGATATTGAGTTCATGGTCGAAAAAAATCATTTTTGCGCGTAAAAAAGTGTATGCGTTGAAGAAAAAAATCTTTTTTATTAAGACGCGATAAAATGTCAGATTTACATAGATATGTACATGGTAGACCTTAGTAAGTAACACAAGTTTAATAATGTGGGGTACATTACCGTAGCGTCTCGGGACTGCATTTCCACGTTGTGGGAGAAGGTGTAGTTCGGGTACGCAGTCAACGTGCCGAGAGAGTTTACGACAAAGAAAACTACATTGATTTTCGCATGCGGTTGTTGGGTGAACCAGGTGAATTTTAATTATTTCAGATTATATTGTATATATACAATTTTGAGGATATGCAATTTAACATTTTAAATCACGTTTCAATAATAAGTGATGCGCTTCAGTAAATTATTTGTATAATATAGCATAACAGTATTGTATGATAATAGCTTAACAAAAATTTTCTCTCTAATAATTTACTGTGATGTAATTAAGGAGATAGCTTGACGTCTTTTTAACTTAATTAAAGATACAAAATAATATTTTTAATAGGCGAAGGACCGTCATTGCTATCTCCCGGAATACATAGTTTTCCCTTCAAATTGGGGTTGCCATTGGGTCTACCTTCCACTTTTCTCGGAAAACATGGATGGGTGCAATATTATTGTAAAGCGGCTCTTCGCGAGCCAGGCGGACTTACTCACAAAAATCAACAAGTCTTCATCGTCATGAATCCGATCGACTTAAATCTGGAACCTCCGATATTAGCGGTGAGAATTGTATTAGGATAATCAATAAATTAATCCAGACGTGATTTATCATCACGTGTTTTAACTCATAAATGACACGTGGGTGCAAATTTGCATCAGAAAAATTTCCAATTTGTGGATATTTGAGGAAATTAATTTTGCTTAACGCGCAGTTTTGAATGAATAACGTTTTTTCAAAATTCAATATTACCAATCGATTAGTTAACAAATTTTACATTGAAAAATTTAAGTTTTAATTCCATTTTTAACTTTGGGAAGATGTAAAACATTAATGCCTGATGTGAATTCGCATCTAAGTGTTTTTTTTTTTTTTACGAGTGCTCAAAAAAGACGTATCTTTTACGGGTTAAATTCGTTGATTTATTGAGCTAGTTATATTTGTTTTACTAAAAAATTATTACGGATAAACATCAGTTTCCTGAATGAACACACCTTCACATAACCGATTCAGACCAAGGAAAGTGTTTCGCGCGTGCAATTAAATGAATACTCAGCGTTCATTATCATAACCAAGACCCAGATACTGGTCACCGACCTGTATGGAAAGCGTTGCAAATATCTTCATGCAAGACAAAGAATTTAAAGAAATTATATATTCGACACGTTCGATATAAATAAATTTAAGATTAAATAAAAAGACGCGAAACGTTCCGTTTGCGTGGTGATTCGTATTTGCATTGTTTTGCGCCAGTTGCAACATAACGATAATCGCTAGATCGTGATGGAATCACCACCCATATATTGCGGCAACAATACATTTGCATCTCTAGAAAAAACGCATGAAAAAATTTTCGCGTTGGCGGACAGCATTCAGCTACGAGCATTGGTCAATCGTAGATAGATAGATGTATCGGCAAATGTTAACGATCAGAATAAACGCACTTTCCTTTTTAAGATATCGGTTAATTTAGATTTAGAAAATTTAACTTAATTCCGAAATTGTACGTATGTAAATAAAATGCCTTCGTGACCGAATAGCAACCTGCGAGGCAGGAGATTGAACAGCGCGTGGGTGTCTCTTGCGTATCGGGTGGTCCTGTATTCTGCAGAGTTAGTCTGGACCGGGGTGGATACGTACCTGGGGAAACGATCGGTATTTCTGCGACTGTCAGCAATCGCAGTAAGGTACATTTTAATCAGCATACAACATATACAATTTCGACGCTTTTAATAAATACAATCGCAGAGGTACACTCAAAGCACGAAAAATTGAGAATTCGAATTAACAGGTGACAATGAAGTCAACCAAGGCGTCACTCACCGAAACGATACAGTATCTATGTCGAGGTAAAGTGCTCGCTAGCGAGACTCGCGAGCTGGCTAGCGTTTCTAGAGGGAAGATTCGACCAGGTGAGAGCGAAGAGTGGCTGAATGAACAAATGTACGTTCCTCCGTTGCCACCGACGAATCTGAGAGGATGTCACTTGATTAACGTTCTTTATCACGTTTACGTGAGTGTCAAAGAGAGAGAGATGTAATTGTGTCAGAATCCTCGCAAGGAATTCTTGAAATTTGTCTGCTTAACGTTTCTCTGCAGTTCGTCATAAGCCCGAAGAGTCTGGACAAAGAAATCAAATTACAAATACCGATCGTGCTGGCCACGTACCCTTTGAGGCCGGAGGGTGCACCAGTTGGTACGGCGCCGTCCAAACGGGGTGCTCATTATCCATCGACGCTACCCATCTTCCGACCTTGGCTCGACGACAAGGCCTTCGAAATACAAGAGTGAAAGCGTAATATTACGTATCTATTATTGGATTATTTTAAAATTAGTGTCTAAAAAGGTACTAATTTTCTGTGATTGTAGGTCACATTTGCGCCTCCATGCGCTTATGCTATACTCCCTTAAAAATCTTCATCGATTCTTGTATTGCTAGTCACAGCAACGCTCATGTAAAATTTTCAAGAATTGATGGCGATATTTGGAAATGCCGTATCTGATGCAATTATATATACGCGGAGAGAATTTTCTTTTAAAATTTACCCTGAAAATATGGTAGTTGTGGTACAATATTTTCAAGATTTTTACCAAGCACTTTAGTAAAATTGATCAAATTTATTTTATGCTTTATTGTAGTTTTATTGATGAATGAGAGAGATTTACGTTAAAATTCTTCGTAATGCAATGTTGTCTAATTGACTGTCATATTTTTTTAAGGTAAATTCTAAGAAAAAATTCTCAGTGTAGCTGTTAAAAAATGTAATGTACATTAAATATTACGAATATTGACAATATTTTAACCCGGTTAATTGCGTTTACGAAAAAACAGATGTATAAATTGTATAATATTATATAATGTAAAATAATTGAATAACTTTTAATCCTTTCGATACTAACGACAACTATAGCCGTCCAATAGTAAACGCTCGCTATGTTAACGACGACTATAATCGTCCAGCGTTAAGCGTTCGCACACTAATGACGACTATAATTTAACAATAAAAAAAACGTTACACGATAAAATTTAACTGCTATGCTTCTCTTCTCCGGTGAAGTGACATTTACGTCATAGCTATCCTATACAGTGATAGCTTATTCGCGATTCGACTGTTCGCGAGATATATGGAAAATAAAATCATATCGAAAAGGTTAAACAAAAATATGCGGAAAGTAAGTATAAAAATAGAACAAATTAAAATATATTTATAAGGAAAAGACTATATGTATGTATAAATTGGGAAAACTCGTTTAATGACAGAAAAATTTAGTAAAGAAGTACATTTAATTATCCATCTCTCCCTTCAATTTCGTCAAAACTTGATCTGTCGAAATTCCTGACACTATAACTACTTTTTGCCGACTTCGAGATCCCTGCAAAAAGGAAAAGTTTAAAATATGAACAAAACTTAATAAAACTGCTTCGAGTTAATCCAAGCACTAACCCGATCCAACGACACATCAGATTTTCTTACTCCAAAAATCGAAGCTAGATACTTAACGAGTTCGGCATTAGCTTCACCTTCCGTTGGTGGGGCGGAGATTGCAATGCCTATCGCTTCGTCAGAAATATCTATGGAGATATTCATTTCTTTAGCAATAATTATGCGATTCCGTTAATGAAATTCTTTCCTTTCTTTGCAAAGAATACATAATAACGTCAAAACAGGCGCTTTCTTTTATAACAAAAAAAGCTGTATCAAATGATATTTTGCATTACCGGTTACATTGTTACATTTCGCTCCGGGTTTAGCCTGAATTTTAATTGCAACGTTTCCGTCTTTATTTAAGACCACAGATCCCATAGATGGATCCTGCAAACAATGCATTAATGGAGGCAATTTCTCGACACACTCGGCATGTAAAAGCGCGAGCAAGTAGTCAACGTCCCGTTGCGTATTTATTATTATTCTCAGAAAAACGAGAGGTTGAGTAATCAGAATACGCATATAAATTACACGTTGTTTTTTAGCATTGCTGCGCTTTTCGTGCAAAAACCATAAGACTAATATTACATTTGTCCGTTGTCGTACGATAAATTTTTAAAATTTATTGATTGGCTATAGGATAGAAATTTGAGAACCTCTCTATTTTACAGCCAATTAACACGCTTGAAAACTTTTTCATACGACAAAAAACTGCAAATATTAATATTAGTGTAATAGTTCGTTCACTTCTTGCACAGTTTACCGCTTCTTTTGCAGCTACAAAAATAGATCATCGACTCGAAATCGGGTCGAGCGAATTGAATACCAAGATTGCGTTCGAAAATCTACTGTTACACAACCCGAATATTTATTTTATCCTTGTTATTCATCGAATATTGAATAAAGATAAAACATACTTGAAGTTGGCAGTCAAGTTTTGGAACGCATCCCAGGTAGAACATAGAATCGTGATTGAGTTATAATGATATCATAGAATGTCATCATGATATCATTTATCACTTAAAAATGAACATATGAATGACAATTAAATATTAGACCATGATGATGTCTTTATGTTATTGATTTCTGCGTTCTACTTAAGTATACAAGTATAATGAGTCTTCATTAGCATATGTAAACTTTCAGCAAATTAATGAATCAAACATATTTGCCTTGTTGAAAAGTTGTTTCCCGAGTAAATGAGGATGGATTGAAATGAATTGAAATTTTATCTATCGGAAAGCGTATTTTAAGAAAAATATTTTTTTTTATTAAATTGGATTAAAAAACTGTATTTCCTATTCAAAATTTTGAATTGAGAAGTATTAATATCACAAGGCAGAGAAAAAAAAGCTGATATAATTTTTTAATTGAAAGAAATGTACTTCATGCAATTTCTATAAATGAGTAAAAATATATTCAGATTGAAAAAGATTCATTTTAATGCAAATTTCTGAAAATCTGAATCCATTTCAATCTATTCTCGCTTACTATAGGTCTGAATCTCGATATAAAAATTTTTATTTTCAATAATCTCTAATTTAAAATATGAATTGGAAAATATTTATTTAGAGAATATGCATAACATATGTATATCTTGCATATAAGACACAATAGTATGAGAGATTAGATTAGATTATAGATAGGAATTAGATCTTCCCATCAAATGAGAATGGATTAAAATGGATTGAAATTTTTTTCTATCGATTTTTTCTATCCGAATGCGTATTTTAAATAGCGAATATATTTTTTTTGGATTTAATTGGATTCAATTAGATTCAATTGGATTGAAAAACTGCATTTCCTATTCAAAATTTTGAATTAAACAGTATTCACAATTGTGTTTGTGTTTGCACAGAAAAAACTAATATTATTTTTAGATTGAAAAGTATAGAGATATGCTCCATGCAATTCCTATAAATGAATAAAAATGCATTCAGAATTGAAAAGCGTTCGTGGATCAATATTTCTGAAAATCTGAATCCATTTCAATTCATTTCAATCCATTCTCGTTTGTTGGGTATCGATTCCAAAATTCTTTAATCCTTTTTTATCTATTTCCTATGACACATCTTTTAAGCATATACTTTTTTAGCTCATAAAGCGAAAGTTTAAAGTAATAAATTTAAAAGTGAGCCTTATTAGTGCGCCACGTGATAAGTGACAGATGTCACAGTTCCACCCACGTGTAATATTCTGTAGGTATACTTTTGCAATCGCGGCAATGACGAGAATCAGTCGCAACTATCGTAAGATCGTAAGGTTGGTAGACGTGGTTAGTCACTTTTATCGACACGGATGACGGAGAACGGAGTGGCCACTTGGCCAGAGATGATAAAGTGTACATAACAGAAAATGTCACATTACTTTCGCGACAGGTGATCGACTATCGTATGGCCGAGAAATCGGTAAGTGCAAGATCAAGATGATCACTCACATCAGTGCCTGTCACCTTTGGCGTCTTCGCATTTCTCGTGGACCGTTGTTTCGACATTTCACGCGTGACGATTAAATACTTGCAGCCGCTCTTTAACCGTGTAACCATGTGCTTTTCGTGAAATCGGTTATCGTCCGCTCACACAAAGATTGAAAGTATACAAGCGATTCTTCCCGCGTTATTATTGCCTTGGAATGTCGATTATTTTGAAGTCTCCTAACCTGAATCTTAATAATTTTCACGATTCCGCGCATGTCAGGCTATTGCCAACTCAAATATAGTAACGTAACAAAACGCATGCTCACTAATTTTGAATACAGAGAAGCATACAGAGATAATAAAAGTCAAATGAAAAACTCGCGAATAACAATCGAGATTTATTATATCTCAGATCAAACATGCCGAAGAAATTTGTGGGTGAGAATAGCAAGGCGGTTGCTGCCCGGGCTAGAAAAGCAGCGGCCAAAGAGGCCGAAACTATTAAAAAAGCGCAAGAAGCTGAAGATAAGGCATGGGAGGACAATGATAAGCAAGTATTGAAGAAGAAACAAAAACAAGTACGTGTCTTAGAATTAACTAAAAATTAATTTTAAATGCAATTTAGAATAATTTGTAATTTTTTAATGTTTTTTTTTATTATTTTGAGATATCAATTGAACATTCTTAAAAAGACTAAAACTACGTCAGTATTAGAAACGAGTAATACACATTTTATTATATTCAGGAAGAAATCGAGAAAAAACGTCAACAGCAGTTAGAAAAAAAAGCTGAAGCAAAAGCCTTGCTCGAAAAGGAAATGGCAAATATAAAAATTGGTGGCAAGCAGCCTGCTTCGAAAATTACCAGAGCCGAAATCGTTGCTATCACTGAGAAACGAAATCAAGTGGCTATGAAGAAAAAGGAAGAGGAGAAACCGATCGAGGAAAATTTAAACAGATTGATTTTGGAAGGTGAAACGGCTCATGGTATAGACGAGGCTATATCTGTTTTAAGGTAATTAAATTACGTTCTCTCTCAAGACATTAGAATATAATCTGTATAAAATTTATACACAATCTTGGCTATAAATAGCATCCTCAATTTAATGTATTTTTTTTTAACTACTATTGTTTTTTTAATTACTATTTTAAAACGTAAATATTGTTTTTTTTTAATTATTATTTTTTTAAACTATTTTAATTTATTTTTATATAGAATATTTACGTCAATTTCCGAAAGTGCTTTATATTTATGGCCAAGATATAATTACACTATATAATTACAATAATAATTAAAGCTTTGGAAAATCTTGATATTTTATATTTCCAAAAATATAACAGTTAAATTTAATTTTTCTCGTTTCTTATCTTGTTTCATTTTCTTTTCAGCACAAAAGATCCTGAAATAGATCGACATCCAGAGAAACGAATGAAAGCCGCGTACGCGAGCTTTGAGGAACGAATGATGCCGATAATTAAAGAACAAAATCCTACTTTGAGATTGAGTCAGTTGAAACAGATACTTAGGAAAGAATGGATGAAATCGGTTGAGAATCCACTTAATCAAACGTTAAATCGCTGACGATCATGGTGATATCAAACGAGCGTGACACGCATCGTCGACTGATTAATTATTTAATTTTGTTAAAATAAATAACATTGCGATGTAATCATCTGTATACAATTTTTATTTGTAAAACATATAACTTATAAAAGTACTGTATGAAAAATAACGATATATAAATCATCTTTGGTAAATCTATATGTTATTCCATAGCCTCTGTTTAATATTTGCTAGATCACTTTGAATAACTGTTTTCTGGCATAAGAGAGTAAAATAACATTTTAATAAAACTTACTTATTTATTTTAAATGGGGAGACATGATATACAATTTATTTATTAAGAATTCTTAGGTTAGATATTAGATTTAAGTTCAGTTTAAAATGGAAAACATCTTATAGACATATTGAAGTCACGGTTCCGATTGACACTTACAATGTTTAAGAATCATTTCATTCTTATTATTTATCAAATATTAAATAAGGATAATGATGCTTATGTGCATTGTAAGCGTGAATCAACTCGATTAAAAATTTTGAAATAAGTTATTTTAAGTGATCTAAACAAATGAGACGTTTCGTATTCATTTTATCTGTACATTTTCTTCTGTATACATCTGTACAAAACTTGGCACATTTTTACGAGGCCACACGAACTTCACTGATTTATTCTTATCGTTTAATTGATTCGAATTAAGTCTTCTTGACTTGTATCTTACTTTTTCAGTTAAATATTATATTTGACTGAGATAATTAAATTAATTAATTGAAATAATTTGTTAATTGCTTAAGTCAATGCAATTTTGGTATAATATAGTATTTTAGACATTTTTTTTAGAATCAGGATATCGCTATTGCCATTTTTTGTTCTTCCACAAATCTATAAAACAATGTATCATATGATTTAGTTGTTGAGGGCATTCAGTCATTGGATTATGACCAGCCATTGGAATAGCTTCGAGGAAAGCCTTCACCATTGTCTAAAAAATTTAAGATAAGATCAAATTCAGATCAAGATTATTTTTTAAAAAAGTCATCATCAGTTTTATATATATATATATATAAAACTTCTATATTTATATTTTAGATAATATATTTTTTATTTATGTATATAATATTTAATTGGATGATAGGTCACATGATATGAACTTACCCTTTCCATTTGACATTCTTGTACTAACGATACTTTATTGTCTCTTAATCCATGTATTAGAAGCGTTGGTGTGCATACCTTCCTGTGGAAGGCATAGTCACCTTGCGGCCAATTCATACCTTTCAATACGTATTTCATGTGCGAAGGCCACTGTTTCATCGATTCTTGACCGCAATAAGGATGCTGTCGGCCTCGCGCGGAATAGAGAATATCTCGATGAAAACCGCACATCAGCAGAGGCGCGAGAATCGCCCTGAGACAGCAATGGCCCGCGCATTCTGTGCTTGGTGGAGCAAGAGGAGTCGGACCGCCACCCGATATTAGCACAAGTTGATGAATATTATTATCATATTTACAAGCTAATGCTGTAGCAAAACTGCACCTGAAATTTATACAAAATGTTCACAGATATCGTACTGTAAAAAATAAAATATTAATTTGAAAACGTACAGTGGATTTTCTGAGACATGCAAAAATATTAAAATTAACACAAAAATGTTAAAAAATATCTTTATTAACATTTTATTTTTTACATAGTGCAATTTTATTAATTGTCAAAATATAAAAAAAATCTAATAAATTTAATATAAAAATAATATAAATCTAATATAATAAATCTAATATAAAAAAACCTTTTTTTTTTTTTATAAAAGTAATTGTTCGAGACAAATTATGGAAAAGTAAAAAAAAATATTTTACAATGCACAGTTTTAAGCAAACAATATCTTACCCGTAATTATGTGCGACTAAGACGCACTTCTCCCCAGGTTTAAAAGCGTAATACTGTAGAACAGCGTCCAAATCTTTGAATAATTTGTTGAAATGATAATCTCTAGAATGTCTGGGCGCTGAGCTCATTCCGTGACCGAGCATATCGGGAGCAATGCAAGGATAACCGAGAGAAGAGAAATACTGCAACTGATGCTCGAAAACTTCTGCCGAGGAACCAAAACCGTGTAGAAAAACTATAGTTGGTTTTTTATTTCTTCGAAGCGTTACCGAATCGCGGAGACTTAATTTGATATTTTCCTGCGAAGAGATTTCATCGAATTCCATCCATTTCTTCTTGTAATCTTTGAGCTCGATAGAAGGGCTTTCCGTCCTTAATTTTACATCAATCTTTAATAGAGTCTTGTCATTTGAAGATGAATCTCTGTCGTTGCTTTGGAATTCTAGGCGTAGTTTCTCGAAATTACAATCCACATTAGCAGTATCTTCCAATCGCTCCACTTTCCAATCAGGATCTGTCGATGGTGCCTCAAGTTTAGACGAAGTTAATTCAATCTCTTGAGAATCAATCCCACGTTCTCCTTCTATTGGAACCGCTTTTTGCAAATTTTTTTCAAGACTATCTTCTTCCGAATTATTCATTGAAGAACCTCTTCCCAACTTCTCATCAATGATTCGTAAAAGAGACTGCTCAAAGCTGGGTTCTTGATCAGGTAACTGAAACTCGATAGTCTCTACGCTATTTATTCCAGAATCTACACAATCTAATTTTTCCGAAGGAATTCTTTCTGTTGGTATTCCAAGGTATAAACCTGCTATCCCAAAAATAGTACAACAGTAGAGAAAAGTTTTATTGTGTGAAAAGAATATCTATAGAAATTCTTTTATTAATGAAATAAATAATCTTATTTTTTCTTAAATGTATATCGCTTACTGTGTTTTCTTGCAGAACACTCGAAATCTAGAGAAGCTAGTTCATCAGTCGAACCAACGAAAGCGGGATTCACATAACCCTCGCTTATCGAAACTCTGGCGAATTGACTTTTATGTTCATTTTTTGTAATCCATTCCTCCTGCGTCTTATCCTCTAGAAGACGAGGATTAATATCGATAAAGGAGTCATCTCCGTCCTTCTTGATCGAAATTTTCTCTTTGGATTTATCGGACTGTGATCTTATCAAATTATTTTTCGTTCGCTGCCAAGAATGTTGAACATTATCTTTCTCCACACTAATTATATGCTTAACGGTATCATCAAGTACCTCTTCCAAAAGTGTATTGATATATCTATAAAATTTATTTTTTTTTATTTTTATATACCTATATCCAAAATAATGCTTCTTAATTTATCATATAGTAGGACTACGTTTATTTGCATTTAATTTACACAAACAGGTTTATACTCAATTCCAAATATACACTCATAACTAAGCACTTATTAACCGATCCATTCAGATAATAAGAGTTCGACGTACTTGACTTCAGTTTTCGAATTTAACAAATTTGAACATCAGCTATTATTATTGAAACTAAAAAGAATTGATTGAAAGAAGAGCTAGTGAGCCTTTATTATTTGAATCATTCGGTTATCGGAACAGTCTTGTCCCCTGATGACATGTTCAAATAAATGAAGTTATACTGTAATCTAGAAAAAGACGAAGAAAAATAACAGGCATAGAGTATTTAGGATATATTATTATTTTATTATTAAAAATGTTTAACGATAATTAAGAAAAATTTTTCACGTTTCATTTTTATCCAAATTTGTATCAGTTGAGTTTATATAATGGACTTACCTTTCTAAATCCTTGACAATTTGTTGTTTGGCGTTCTGTTCGAACGGTTGGCGATCAATCATTAATGTCGAAGATATCGTCGTTTCGTTTGCGCAATCAGAAAGCTCTGAATTGTCCCGTACTAACTTTTGCAAATTCACGGAGACCCTTTGCTCCAATTCCTCGATTCCACGCGCGTTCTTCTCGGCCTCGCAGAGACTTGTTCGGATGTGATTTAATTCCGCGGATATTATTTGCTCTTCGGTGGTGCTCAACGCGCTGGCGGACTGGCGAAAAGAACACCTGCAATTTCCGGACGGATGCGGTCTCCTGGTCCACCGATTAAAGAAATTGTCGTTGACCGATTCCGGCCGGTCAACCGCCGTCTCATAATACCAGCCGCTCTTCAGGGTCGGCTTCAGAACGCGAAGCGTGCGTCGCGGTGCCACGATAAAAAAATCGCAATCGGGCAACTCGATTCTGCCGGGACTGACTCGATTCCGATTCCTCCAACACTCGAAAACCTTGCCGTACCAAGGAGACCCCACTGGAATCTCCTCTTTCTCCGCTGCCATCGTTTCTTCTTCGAGATCCGCGGCCGAATCATAAATACATCAGTATAGCCGATTTTCGAACAGCCGAATACACGACTGTCATAGCTCCAGCATGGTTGCTAGTTCCTATTTTCTGCCTATAAATGAATGATACAATTCGATGATATAATTAATGTGTTTAAATTTTATGTATCTAAATAACAGTTATTAATAGTTTATATTGCTTTTCAATATATTTCCCTTATAATTTTCTAAACTAAATATAAATAAAAAGTATCTATGATCAATGATTTATTTAATTATATGAAAAGTTTCGTATTCAGGTCCATTTTTTAAATAAATTTACAATTATAAAAAGATAACAGTCATTGATTTTAATTAACTATATATTATATCAGTAAAATTCCTGACAGTTGCTCTGAATACCATTCCGCTTAGATTGCTAACGTTGTAATTATAGATCAACGAGTTTTTATTGCGCAAATATAAGCGACTTTCTCAATTTGCAACACTTTTCCTACGTATTCCCTGTACTCAAGCGAGAGATAAGATTTCTCCACAAAAAAAAAAACGAAAGCGTTCTTTCCACGGTCGAATAATTCGAAACAACTTTGAAGGCATATTACTTTCAAACAATGAAATTTATTCGGATACCCGCATGAGTTTGAATTTGTTTTTAAAACGAGTTATATTCTCGTGATAATGAAACTTTGAATAGCGACTGTAAGTTACAAACAATAACTTAAGCTTACAAAAGGACTTTAACCGATTAGCTAATTATAGCATTCTTTTACAGCAACGTAAGTGTAAGCTATCTCTCTCTCTCTCTCTCTTTCTATCTATCGGAATATTATTATTTAACCATACCAGGAAAAGTATAACGTTAAAGCGTATATGTAATGATGAGCATATGCTTTTATTGCGCATATAATTCAGTGATTTCACTTTTTTTCGTAGAACTGTGCTATTGAATATGTTCGTAAATTTTTAAAAGCTTAAAAACCTCTGAAAAAAAGCGCTTAACAATAAATAAGACATGATAATATCAATTTATAATATATATATTAATCTGATTGGATTTTCTATACACAAACGATTTTGACCAAATCTTTATGCAGAGAGAGAGAGAGAGAGTCATATTTTTGAAATTATTAACTAATACTATTTGGATTTCGATCATAAAATTTTTTACATTTTACATTGAAAAATTGATTTGTCACAGTTACCAAATACATTTAGTTATGGATATTTGCTAAATATTGGATATTACTATTATTATATTTGATAATAGCTATTAAATATTTATTAATTTAGTTATTTAATAACTTTTGTCCATAATTGAATCAATTAAGTAATTTGATAATTTATCAAATATTTAATATATATCACTATTTAAACTATAATTTAATAAATATTGTTAAATCACTTAATTTAATTTTCGGCAAATATTACTACGTAATTCAGTTTATTTAATTATTATATAATATATAAAATCTAGAGAAAAAAAATAATTATCCAAATATTATATAAAGTAACACGAATGCGCATTGATTCATGGAGAAATCTCCACGACAAACGTTTTTAAATCATTTTTCGAGTGTATCTGAAATAGACGATTATACCTTAATAATTTTATGCATTCAATATAATAATAATAAATATAGATATTCGAATTTAGATATGTGATAATTTCTGATACTAAAAATAATTTATCATTCAAAATCACATTTTTCGAGTGTATCTAAAATAGACGATTATACCTTAATGATTTTATGGTATAATTCGATATAATAACATATATAAATATTCAAATTGTGATATGTAACAGTTTCTAATACTAAAAATAATTTATTCAGAATAATAAGGCATAATAATATAATATAATTTTAAAGAAAACAGAAATTGTTTACATTATTTATAGCACAAATGTATTACTTTAAGTTTTAGAAACTCATTTTCAAGCTTATGTTGAATACAGGAAAATAATGATATTGAATGTTATTTTCACATTTTAGGTGAAGGATGATATTTCATTTCAATATTCGATATTTAAAGTTATAAAAAAATAAGTAATAAATATAAGTAATAACAAAAATTTTACAACAGTTATCAAATATCTTTTTTCTCACAATCACAATTTGCTAAAATATATCGCAAGTATTATCACATTTGAAAAATAGTAAACAAATTAGTTCAATAAATCAAATTTTATTCAAGTCTATTAGATTTAGTTCATTCAAATTAAACAATAATAATTATTACTATATATCAAATACGATAATACTTGCGATATATTTTATTTAATGCTATTAAAATTTAGTAATAATTATTAATGTTTAATTTGAATGAACTAAATTTATAGTAGACTTGAATAAAATTTAATTTATTGAACTAATTTGTTTCCATTTTTCTATTTAACTAAATTATTTAGTAATTGTTAATAAACATTTAGTTGACACTATTTCACCAAAACATTTAATAACAGATACTATTATCAAATCCTTTTTTCGGAGTAAAAAATATGGGAAGTCGATTATTTTCGAAAATGCTATCTTACTCCGAAAAAAAAAAATAAAGTACCTAGAAGATCTTTTCTACATATATTTGATTCTTACGATCTTTAAAGATCCAACACCAAAAGATATTTTACAGAAGTATCAATTACCTTCCTAAAACGGAGCAACATGTGCGTAACACAACACCACATACGCTAGTCTAGCGAATGATACCTCACGACACTGAATATCAAGGGAGAAAACGGACGCAACGTAGAAACGTTCACTTCGATCGTCAGAGTCTTCGCGAGAGTTTAACAATTGTTCTGCGACAATGTGATGCGTCCAATCAGTCGCGTCCTACCGACCACTGTGTTTTCGTCAAGAAGCGTCAACGACACACGCGATGATGGTGATGATGATGATGATGATGATGATGGTCCGTCAGGACGCGGGCGTCGTCCATCGGAGTTCGCTGTCGCACGGACTCTCGTCGAATGGTACCATCGCGGCGGGGCGTCGCGCATTTTTTTTTTTCGTGGGCGTTTCTCAGCCGGCAAATTAAGTCGGGAAAATTGAGGACGATTAATACTTGAGGCACGCAGCACGTCGGCTCACACGGCGGCCATTGTACGTCTCGAACACACGGATGGAGCCAGTACGTTCAAGAGAGAGCGAGACTCGCTGTCCCCCTACCATCGGGGAAACCGTTCGTATACAGGGCGTTTAGAAAATCCGCATCTTCACCTGTCTCTAGTTCGGTTGAAATCCCTGTTAAATGGAATGTCTGCGACATGTATTTGTTGAAGACCATATTGTATATTATTGTTAGTAAACCGTAATCTTCAAAGTTACTCGAATGACATAGTACTTGAAACGTCGTCTCTCAAGCAGAACAATAAATCACGATAACGTCAAAATTATTAATCCAAGACATTAAAATTATTATTATACTGACTGTTGATTAATAATCATTTTGGAGTCATTTTGATATCATTTTGATTTGTGCTTTGCTTGGATCAAAATTAATATCATTTAATAATAATAAAAATCGGAGAAACGATCGACGTATCAGAGATTGAGTGAACTAATTCTTACTTTGTCGCCACCCTTTAATGAGCCTTTCGTCAACAGCTTTGTACATGTAACTGGTAGCGGTACTCTCCCTTGAATGGAGACTTCCATGACCGGAAGAGACCTTATAAATCGCAATAAATCACGTACGTGGATACGAGCGTGAAAGATTTTATAATCGTATGACCTATTAAAGTGGTTCACAATGATCGCCACGAATACAAGTACAGTAAATAACTGTACTAAAGTGTCGAATCAGACCGAAAAAATGGAGTACATAAAAAGAATAAAATTGATAAAGCAATTTTCAGCTGCAATCAGGCTGTTCAAATAACAGTTCGTTCCCAAGAATGCAAGGATAAATTAAAATTCCAAAAGCGTATTTATTCGCGCGCGACTTTATCGATGAGTAATGTAAATAAAAACGATTTCCTGCTCTATAATTTCCAGAAGATTATGATAAGAGCAAAAGTCACTGAACTCTATTCGAAGTAGTCATTTCATCGCTCGATATTTGCAACTAGGAGATGGACTATTTATTTTTGAAATATTATATATAGATTCAAAATTCTAATTAAGGTGGTGTATATTTACAGAAGTATTTAATTTCGTTCGATCGTAACAAAGCGAACATTCTGCGAGCAATTCTGTTATATCAAATCACGATTAACCAACATAATTTCTTTAAGCGCGCATAAAAAAATTTCGCGCGGTAGTGCACACATGCGGGGTGTAATGACACGTTTTGAATAAATGTGTTTGCGGAACAAACGAGTTATGAGATAACGCTCGAGAAACATTATGAGGTGAAGAAAGGTGCAAGTCAAGATGTCTTAACGCGAACAACTAGAAATAAAGATGCGTTGAACACTAATTTATTTCAAACGCACCGATATAAGGTATAAAAATCCTTCCGTCTTTTATTTATTTCTTTGTATTGCCAATGACTGTGATCAAAGTCCCGCTACAAATGCTTTGAAGCGTTTGATGGACCAATTAGAAGAAAGAGTTTTACAACCTGACCAATTAAAAAATACTTCAAAGCATCTGTAGCATCACACTGACCGTACCCAATGTTTGTTCAATTATATATACCTAACGATTGCACCGTGTGAATATCATATCTGCGGATGGCGCCAATATTATCATTACGAAAGTGTGTTTTAGCAGTTTGCAACCCCTGCCTTCGTTACGCCGCGCCGCGCCGCAGCTTTCGAAGAGGATAGCGGACGACAGCCTCGCAGCGGCCGGTGTTCGCGATAAGCAGTGCAAATTTAACGTTGCACTCCGTTGCCAAGAGGCAGATAACAATTTACGCGTTAATATATTAGCCGACGTGCGTATCTTTACGAGGGCGTGCGGTGCAAACATTTCCAACTAAGACTTTGACAGCGCAAATGTCGGTAATGGTCATTAACCCCGCAGCCCCGGGTAAGCGGCTTAAGGTATAAAGGGTTGTCGCTCATCCCGCCCGATTACTCCGTTCAGAGAACTCGGCGCTATGGAAGTGACGCATTTGCTCGTCGTGTATCTTCTCGTCGGTTTGAGCACGCTGTTAGTGCACGCTGAAAGGAATGCCGAAGTCGGCGGAGCCACCGAGGCACCGATCACCGAGGATCAGCAGAAGGTGTACGATGAATGCCGAAATCCGGACTACAAAAAATACGTAAAGTGTTTAATGAGGCCAAAGAGACACGGTCATCACACGAACCACGGAGACGGGCCGGAAACTGGTAGATCATCAATCGCTATAACAATTGAGATAAACACGGGAATTCGCGTGTCGCTCGGAAGCGCTCCGTTCAGACATGTTATGCAACTGCAGCACTGTTGCACGATCACTTAGAAAGATAAACCGTTGCATTAAATTAAAATTACTGGATCTTTTATAACGTAACGCAGTTACGCAACACGGTTGATCGTTAGCGCGACTTTCAAGTACGATGGATAAATATAAACGCGATATAAATATATCCGTGATGGACTTTTATTGTTATACAGTTAATTATGTTTAATTATACACCGTATTATCCTCGTTCTGTTTGTTTTGTTCGTGTTACAAGAAAATTGTGCCTTACTATTGTAAACGATAAATTCTACAGATTCCATTCATTGTCTGGAAACGTGTCTAAAAAAGTGCGAACATCACTTGGATCTCGATTGCGAAAAAAAATGCGGCTACTGCACGAAAAGAACCAGGCACAGACATCAGATCATTACGGAATACGAGGCGGAATGCGAATCGGGAAACTGCGGTCCATCCGGTGCCGGATTAAGGACTACTAACATAACGACGAACATCGGCATTAATAATGTCATTAATCCTTTCGGGGGCGGCGGTGGTAATGTTACTGGAATCAATATTTTTGGAAATGGTACTGGGTGGGGTTTTCCTCCAGGAGCCTGCTGTCGTGAGTCAAAGCCTCTATTTATTAATACAGAATCTAATGACACATCATTTTCCTGAAATGCAATTTAATGGATAAAGAACATTTTAATAAAGTTGGCATTTGCCTCATTTCCGATTTACAGCACCGGGAGGTCCTTGTCCTCCTGGTAGTCCCCCCTGTTACCCTGGATCAATACCATCGCTTCCTATAGTACCTCAAATCTCGTTAGTACCGCAAATTACATACGGAGTAGGATTCGGAGCCACAGGTGGTTGCGCGTACAATCAGTGGCTTTGTATTCAACAAACTGGCGCACAGGTAGACATACCGTATCGAGAGTTAGAAATATTCTTTTATATATTAAAAGATGATGTAATAATCGCAGTTTCCAAGCGTGCAGCCCGATTGCTCTGGATGCGGCAATCCTGTCTTACGCTACAAGTGTGACGTAAATTGTTACGCAATTCACGACATAGCAACTAAATCACCTTGTAAAAGTCCAGAATGCATTGGTGGTGAGCGCTTATTATTAATTCATTAATTAACATTAATTATCGTTAATTAATTTAAAATGCGATTTCTTTTTTTTTTGTTTGTCATTAATAATGATACTATTTTTATTTATACGCGCGTATATAAACGTAATATTATTATTTTATATTTTAGGCTCCACGTAAAAATATGTCGGATTTATTAAAGGCGACTACTAGAAACGAAGAATATTTTATTAATCACTGATATTGTTTATATTTATACAATTTATAGTTCATGCTAACAATGGTGGACTTGATAAAAAATTGTAGTCATAAAGTAGCCCTAGATTTACCTAGATAAAACAATTCTTCATCTATTATAATTATCTGTATGATCTGTTTCTCAACATTAACTTATATGAAATAAAGGCAGTCTTATTTTTCTTTTAGAAAATCCTTGCTTCGACTTGATGTTCACGTTGAAATATCGTTGATGAATATGTTGGCCGGTTTTATAATATAGGAAAAAGTATATCGATGAGAATGCGGCCATGTATGTATGGTTGTCAATCTCTTGGCGCAATATAAGCAATTTTTATTACGATTAAATACTTACTATTAAAATTATCTATCTAAATTAATTAAATTATAAAACAATGAAATGAAAAATAATGGCTCATATGTTTAAAAATTAATCAGAACAAGGAGTTACGAGTTAATTAAATTACTTTAATGCTAATCCAAAATTATGTATAATTATAAATAAATTTTCCGACCTGTTTGCGATTGTAAATTTTGTACCACTTTTATTACCAGCTGTTCTAATATTTATAATGATCTCATGTACAGATCGAAAATGTTTGTAATAATAAATGATATTTTAGATTAAAATAATTTAATTGGCTCATGTTTTATGATTGAGTTAAATTATACATTTCTAACGAATGTAGAATCATAATGAGGCTCGAAAATCCGTTATAACATAAAACGGTTAAAAAACGTTCACAAATCCATTATTTAGACATACGGTTGAAAATAACGTTAGAATGTAATGTATGTAATGCAAGTAAATAAATGAATGGTCATATTGAAACTACAGACGCAATTGCAAAATTTGTCTTGCATTATGCGTAACGCATCGGCCGTCATTGGCGCGCCGATCGCCGGCATCGACTGCATTGCGTGGACAAGCGATGTGCTTTCGAACCCCTACGGACAAGCGAGTACGAGAAGGCTCCATCAGGTGTCAAGGTGGGAACAGGTGCTGGAAGCGTAGAGCCGCAATATTCAGGTGCACCGTGGCGAAAGACTGTGACATTACGACGGTTACGAGAAGACTGAGTACAAAACGAACGGAATTGTTTTTTATTCCCATTTTTCAACGTACCTCAAAGCGGGAAGTTGAAAAAGATTTTCTCCAAGACGATCATTGATACAAGAACGAGAAAGATTCGACATAATTTTCCATAGTCATTGGAATATTATTTTGACACCGATGCTTGTGTAGATAAAAAGAAATGTTAAATGATTTTCTGATCAATCTATTGGGTGAAGTACACGATGCGAGTAATTTAATTTTTTGTTTTTGTCAGAAAATTATTAATATTTTTTCTGTGAACCAAAATAACAACTTAAGAGCAATTCGTATTTACGATAATTACCTGATCACTTTACCATTATCGTGTTCGTACCTACTTCGTGAAAAGATTCCGTGCATGAGTTCGAGCTGCCCAAACAAAAAGTACTTACAATCGTGAACCTATTACCTGCCTTTCGCAATGCACCGGCTTCGATAAGGTTGGATAGCGAAAGTGCTTGTAGCATCCCGAACAGGCGCAGCGTGGGAATAGCAACTTGTTTCTCCTACTACCATCTTTCTTTCAATTCCAAGGCGTGGATGGATCCCTTTCTAAGAGATCTAAGTGCGTCGTTAACTCTTGCCGTGTTCCATGGATAACATGGTGAAGATAAAAATTAAATATCACCATGGGAAAGGAAAACGGTTTTTTTTTTATCGATTATCGATTTTTTTTAACACGCGCTAAATGTTAACCCCTTTTCCTTCGCATCTGCAAACATGTCGGCGTCTCGTTGTGGCATAGAAAATTATATAACATAGAAGACACGGATTACAAAATTAATTACAAATATGTCATGTTTATCCTTTTGTATAGTCTATTGGAACGTAAGGCTGAAGCGCCATTGGTATATCATCGGGGAGACCCGGAAGCAATATTCTACGAGAGTATTTCGCGTGAGGAACGTGTAAATGCAATATTTTACCAGTATCGATACGTACCTACAACTACGCTAGGCGGACTTGCCCTTAAGCGACGCCTTCCATCGTTATTGTATTGTTAGAATAGACAGCTAGCCAATACGTACACACGATGCCGTCACCGTATGCACTACGTTATGCCATACCAGTTTCTCGAACGATAAGAATGCAACGTTTCCCTCTGGCGGGCCGGACAGCGTGGGCTGCCCTGCCTCCGAACAATCAAATTTACTGCGAGCGCAGAGGATTGTTCCTGTTATTTCAGCCCACTCCTGCGCGAGCATCCGCCAATCAATTTCTTCTTTCGTTAATCCTTTTAAAAATTCTTTTTATGTGTTGGACATACAAGATTTCTTTTCGCGTTAGACAAGATCTCTATAACTTCTTTGTTCTTGATAAAAATAATTAGTACCGTTTTAGTACGGAAAAAATTAGAGTTGTAATCCAGGTAGAACCATAATAAGATCAAGTAGAAATGGCATCAAGTAGAAATTACTTTAGGAAAAATCATAATGATATTATCCAATACACTTTTGATGATAATCTTGTGATGAATTCTTAACACATGAGCATTATGATTTTTCCTAAAATAACTTTTACTTAATGTTATCTTGATTTTGTATTCTAACAGAATATTAAGATTAGTTCATGGAAGACATTTTATGATCGATATATTGTCACCAAGCACTGAGGAAGTAACTTCCTCATTTCCTTTCTTTTTTCTACACCTGGTGTGAGGCTTATCAAGCGCATGACGGACCACCCACGGATATGTGCATCGAAACCCAGGTGGAACCATTAGAGCGAAAGATCGACTCGTATACCAGACCGCTAACATCCGTCGGTTGGTGTATCAAAAAGTCGTACATCGTCAAGCCATCAAGTTTCGTTCTATACAATATATTTTTTATAACTCTCCATCTATTCTACGTGTGTACTTTGCGTAAAAGGATTGAAGGGTACGCTGCATGATATTGCGGCCAACAATACGCTGCGCTCCTCCCTCCTCCCTCCCCTCCCCCCCCCCATAAAGAACATTAAATTTTCACGGTTTGTGAACTTATTTCTCTGCTCTCAGGGTGCCTGAAGACGCCCCTCAAGGCGCGTGCCAAGTTCGAATGAGGCTTTTAATTAACTCGAGCACATGTCATCCGCGCGCGTCGACTTCCTGCGGTTAAGAACACTCGGCAAAATGCTAAATTAGTGGAACATATGAGATAGGAAGTAAGACAGACAAAAATGGAGATCCTATTAACTTATTCCCTTCGCAGCTTTTATATATAGAACGTTACGTAAGAACGTATTATATGTGTTTGTGACTAACTGAAAACTGAAGTTGCTTACTTACTACGTCAAATAACTAATTGATTATTTACATAAGGTGGTTGTGTCATCGAGATCCTCGTCGGTTGAATAATTCGAGGAGTCACTGGTCCGTAAAATGACTACCGTGGGCATCGTCGAGAGCGAATGGAAGTTCGTTGGGGACGGCCCCCCAGTCAAGGGTTAGCAAAAGTCCGTTACAGTTATTCCTTGAAGTAATCGTTCAGTCGAGCACTCGGAAGACACTAATGAAATGACCGGTAATCGATTGAACGATGGTACGCATAAACATTCATCGTCCTGTTTTAGACTCGATACAATCGAAATTTTGAATATATATCACAATCTTTTTCAAGCAGTTCTAATGAGTGCAAGCAAAGTAGAAATGAGTGCCATCTGGAAATTCTAATTATCTTTGAAACGTTTACCATCTACGAGGCATATGACTCACGAATATTCTTATACGAATATTCTTATATGTAGATGCATCCATATTTATGAGTTACACTTACTATCTATACGTTAGTGAGTCACGTATGATTATATTATATAAAAATAATTGTAAGTTTAAAAATCAAAACAGAATGCGCAATTAATATATTGTATTAAAATGGAAAGAACATTTAGACGTTAATCAAAAATATTAGTTTTACATGCAGGATAAGTATAATACTTTTGTAATAAGATGCAGGCGAACCATTAAAGTACTATGCCATTAAAAAATGCTTAGTTATGAAGCTATTATGAATCCGTTACGATCGTCAAACGATAATCTTCATTTGTCGTTGTCCATTTTAACTATTTGTGTCTCCGAGGATCGCTCATTTTCCTTAATTGCACGGTGCGATGGTACGTTTAATTAGCTTTCTGATTGAGTCGATGAGAACAACAACCGCGCGTAACAGCAAGATATAATGATTGCTCCAGGATACTACAGTAGGGGGAATGATTACTTTATAGAGATACGGGTTACTGCTTATCGTTTACCGATTGCTAAATAAAGTCGGCGTCGACGTCGGCGTGGATTTTTTCCTTTTCGATGTCGATTTTAATTTATTCAAGTAGGTAACCCACGTAACCTGCCATGTCCAATACTATTGTTAATTTCTCAAGAGAATCGTAGGATCTGATATCCATAATCTTCCTGTAAATAAACTTCAATACATCGCTTCCTTATTTTAAAACTGACATGACTAAAAAAATTAAGTCCCAGGAAAGAGAAAAACTTTTTTTATCTTGACAGAAAATCATTGACAAAGAATATCGGAAGAAGAAGAATATATTCCTAAAGGATGATGAAATGTTATTTTTGTCATCCTTATTTCACAATCCTTGAAAAACTATTCTTTCAGAGTTGTAATGATTTTTTATAAAGTTAAGTAAATTCACTCTCTGTTGATAATTGGTTTACTTAATTCATTCATATTAATTCGACAATTGGAAAATAACATTTTTGAGTTGTGACATTTGTTAAGTAAAAAAGTGATATGACAAACGAAAAGAACGACTATTGCTTTGCAAGAAGGCTTTTAAAAGAAATGCCTCTCAAAAGGAGTCTTCCAAATCGGCTTACCGTACGCAAGAGATCAACACTTTTTTGGCCGTCTCCATAAATCAACGGTCTATTGTGCGCGACATTAAGGTATACACATAGTGGGTATATCCGTGTTTGTGGTATTAATTTATCGCCTGCTTGATCGCATGTGAGATTAGTGAGAAAGGCGTGGGTCAACATCGAGGATTTCTTAAGCGCCAGGGTTTCGTGGTCTACCTGCGCGGTCTACGTTTTTAGATTAGCGTTTCTGGATGACACGAAATGTGTTGGACACTGGGTGTTGGATTCGCTGTTGCGGTCAACTTTTTTTCTGTAACGAGAGAAACCAGACTTTTACAGTTGTATCGATAGGCACCCTCCACCGTTCGCTCATTTTCCCAGCTCGCCAGTAGCCATGGCGGATTACAAGATGAGTCCATGGTAGGAATCGCGTAGAGAGAGCGCTTTTTGCTCGGCTCAAGGCCTCGGTGAGAGATGTGAATGAATCTAGAACCTGTTTCTCTCCCCACAGGTTCTTCTCACACTTGCCCGACTTCTTTGCACGGAGTCGCGCAATACGCGATAATTTTACTGAAAATAGCATCACCAGCACTTTTTTCCGCATCCGGATTTAGTATACATTATAGTATACTAAAGCTCCTCACTGTTTCAATATTTTAGGGAGCCGAAACATTTCTTCTTTCATTTCCATTAAACGCGCGGCCATAGAGCTTTTTATCAGCTGCATCAAAATTGGTTGCGAGTTAACGGAACGCAATGTTGGAAAAAAAAGACAGGAATAGTTCTATCATTATCATTTTATCATTGATATTGTTATGATATTATTATTATGGGATTACTATTATCGTTATTAATTATTAAAGGGAAGAAACGGAGACGAATAAAGAGAGTGGGAAAGGTAAAGGGATTGTATCCCCGTGCAGGTAGCGCCACGGGCAATCGGTGTTCTTGTGATACCGGCAGTTTCGAGCGAGTCCTGCCGGTGAACGTTCGTATGGGCTGAGCGAACGGGGCTTCTTCCCTCTCGTCGACCGGTGGCAGATATCGGTGCATCGTTCCTCCAGTGCTTGCTTGCGAGTTGCCTCTAAAGCAGAGCGTGTGATACGGCCGTATAGCAGTTGACCGTTTTATCGCTTATCAGCGCGTTTCCGGGTTCACCGGCGCGCGGTAAAATTAAGATTAGAATCGAGATCGGATCGGAGCCGATGACGCATCGTTTCATCAGCGGGATCATGTTCGCGCAGCGGAGGAGCATTAACGTTCTTTGATCGAAGGTAAGTCTCCGTCACGATATCTTTGTTTCTTCTCCTCAACACCGTCTTCATGCCATTTGTAATTAATAAATATATGCACACACATCTCTGCGCTTTTCAATATATCTTTTCGATAGATGATATCATGCTAAGGTGACTAACAAAGCTACTTTTTTCACTTTATATTAAATAACTATAAAAGTTATTTAATTATTCTGAATTATTAAATAACTTCTATAGTTGTTTAATTTCTCAGAATGTAATTTGAAAAATTGATTGCTTATTGGTAGAACATTGGAACGCTTTGTCTGCTCCTCTTTAGTTTACATTTAACCGTACTTAATGCCTAGATATCAACACATGCTTTCTTAGAGGACGTTGACGTATACAAACGTCACGTACATAGTCAGTTCCGCATAATTTAGAGCTCCAACACATTAATCTCCCATATACGGTATATGTATACGTAAATCATGGTGCTACCAGAAACCACCGGCTTTTAATTCGAGATTTCTATTATTGATAAAGATCAGTACTAAATTATCCTCTCCCTGTAATACAAATTACTGAACATTGATTGCGAACACAATTCATCTGAAAGTTAAGTCAAAATATTTCTGTTATTCTCGCAATGCTCTTGTCTGCTTATCCAAATTACAAATTGCACTAAACAATTGTAAGTTAGAAGTTATAAAAATTTGAAGCATTGTTTTTTATAATAATTCATATAATTGTATTAATTCATATAACTGTTGTACAAAGAAACATGCTGGAGTTTTTTTTTGTAATCATCTTTAATTTTAATATTCATTTAATTCAATTCTTGAGTAGAATAAATTAAAGTCAGTTTGCAGTCGCAAATAATACCTACAAACTTTTTATTTACTGTCTCTGAATTTATTCCATTTTGTAGAGAGATAAATATTTGTCTTTAAAAAAATACATTAACATACTAAAAGATTAATATCAGTTAATAAAGTTACGATGATCGTGATGCGTAAATTTTAATATGCTAGTATTCTTCTTAGTCAAACATCGTGCAATAAGTAAGTAAGAAATTTCTTCTAATAATTATTATTTTTGCGTCAGTATCACATTATTGATGAAAATCAAGATTTTCTAGGTCATTCTAGGCATTATTAATGACGTATCATTATATTTTTCTCATAATACTCGAACGAATAACGTTAACCCTTTCACTGTGGCAATGATCCGTGACTAAGAAGCTGCGATACCTTGATGTTCACGGTATGTCGAATGCATACGCTAAGTACATCTACAGAATAAATCGCATTACTAACATCATACGCTGTGCACTATATCATTGATATCGTTTCATTGTATGTTATTGAATTATTACTAGGACAAAGTATATCATTCAAGTATACAAAATTGTCAATCTTATCATTTGAAATACAAAGTAGAAAATACTTTTATGTACTTCGCTGAAATACAAAATACAAACTGTATTTCAAATATTATATTTCAAATATAAGTATTTAAAATATGCCCAGCCCTGAATATTCGCAATATTCAAATAATAAATATCCGCAAATCGAAGCGTTACATTCTAAGTAAAGCAGTATATGTCGATGCGATAACATTCCAATCGCACATAACAAACGCAGTAAAATCTATCGGAAATATTTTTTCGAGTAGCATCCAGCATCATTTGCAGCGAGCTTTAATATCGCAAGTCACGCGTAACCCATTTCGTTCGATCGTATCGAACAGTGTTAATACAAACAAGATAATTAACTGTCAGATGTACGCAGCGTGCTATGTATGCATTGCGAACTCACCTATTTCAAGATAACGGTATAAGATCGTAAGCGATGCGCGAGATGCATTACAGTTATGTAGTACGCCCGCTTTATTCTGCTGGGTTAAACACGCCCCTTTTGCTTTGACAGACAATCGGAAAATGCGATATTAAGAAGTTTAAGTATCCAAAAATTCTTGTATAAAGATTGACGCGTATAGAGAATGTCTACAAATTTCATCTGATACCGCAAATGTAGGTGACTTGGGACAGCAAAAAATGTTTGTTAAATTCAATCATGGAATCCATCCATGAGTTTTTAAAGGAAGTTAAGTTTAAGTTTGAAATTTTCTTTAGAGATTCATGGATGGATTTTCTATGATTGAATTTAACAAAAATACATGCTGTCCCAAGTCACCTACATTTACGGCATCTCATGAATATGTATTATATTAATGCACTACTCTATAAAATTTGAATTGGAAAAATAATAGCGATTTTAAATAATAGCGAGTTTTCTACCCCTCATAAGGGCGTGCAGGTGCATTTTTACCCTCCACCAGTACTCATGCTCATATGCATTTATATCAACCCATCATTTTCATGCGTCGCGAGGAGAAGTTGAATTTTGCCCACCGGATTCTCGAATCGAATTTTTCCTCACTCATAATTTAAATAATGTTGAAAAATACATAACAATAAGAATCTTATTAGACCGTATATGTGAGAATATTTCTTTAATAAATGCCTATTGAGCATCAAAATTTAAGTAATTTAGCTGTGTTTTTAAGTCAGTAAAATTTCGGCGCGCAGTTCAAAATGACTACAAAATTCACATTGAATTATTTAAGCATCAAAGATCCAGCTTCGATCGTTATGGACCTTTAATTCCCATTTCTTATTGATTGCATAACAATATGTATACATTAAAAGTGACTGTATTGCAAAAGCATTTGTCTTTGTTTTATGAAATAAGTTGATTGAAGACTGAATTTCTTTGGCTGTTATCGATCGATCACATTTTTTATCAAATTCATAAGCTATTCAGAAAAAGATCGATCTGTCTGCGTTATTTGTAAAGCGAATGTATGCCAGACCGGTGTGTTCGAGGACACGCGGCTTCGGGGCCGATAGTTTTACTTTCTACGGGACGCCGTTTGGTGAAGAGTAAAAAAAATATGGGAGGGATACGGCAATTTTCGGAGAGGAGAGAAAAGAGAGAAAGAGATCTGTCGAACGACCGAGATATTTGCCACATTTTGCCGTTGGTGCGTGACACCGATTTCGTTCGGCCGACCTGTCGAATCGAATTTGTATTTTTCAGAACCAAGAACATAGTCGAGCCATATTGAGAACCGGATTTAGAACCAGACTTCTAATCGTACATAAAAAAAAGCTATAGTTAGCGGTCTCTCGTTATTATGTAGAGCTACACGATGAGCTATAATCGATGAAATGATGAGGGTGATGGGTAGTTATTGTCCCTCGTTCGCAAGGACAATAGACATCTGCTCCTTGGTGCATACAGCGCTTCCCGAAAGGCATGGCAGGTTCCCATGGCTGGTTGTGAGTCAGGTGTGCCTAACAGTGCAAACGTGAAAGCGCGAGTCCTGCAAAGAACATTATCAGATACCCGCATCTCTTTTTCTATTTCTATTTATACGTTTGTATATAACTGACTTTACATAAATCCCGTATTTAAGCAAAAAACATAAATTTTCAAGCTGCGATGGAAAACCGTTAAATCGTTTGCATTGAAAATGTATTTTTACAATGGCCAGTTTCTGTTATAGAGTGCCAGATTGTTTTGCATTTATTGATAAAACATATTTGTGCGAGCGTTAATTTTACCTTCCATATCTGGCAGTCATGAATTCATCGGAAAATGAAAAGACTGTGTCGTAATCCAAGTCCAAATTAGGACTTCGCTTTGGCTCCGCTAACAGCTTCGAGTCAAATGTTATTCAGTAACAGTTCGATGTAATACTTTTGTATAAATAAAATAAATTTTGAAAAGAAACATAAAATTGTCTCTCTCTTATTTATGAAAATTATAATAAAATAAAATTGACTAAAAACGACGATGATTTTATTTATTTGCGTAACTTAAAATTAGTTTACAGTAAAAAATTAGTTTACAGTAAGAAATTACTTTTCGAATTGGTGTTTCTTATAGATTTTTGAATGCTGAAAATGGTGCCACAAATACCAGCTCGTCAGGTCCAATATAATTGAAGTTAAATATCCAAAAAATGGCTTTTTAAAAATGATATTTGACATTTGTTTCTAAGAAAGTTAACATTATCTTTCCGATTAAAAATCATGAATGTATTTGTTTATTGCCTTTATAAAATGCATTTTTGTTTCAATATCTTACTCTTTAGTCATGCTAATGAAGGATTTAAGTGAGTTTTTCAGATAACAATTTTCCGCTTATGATGATAAAGTCATATATCTACAATTTCCAATGGCTATCGATACATATATATAGTCATATGCTATACTTTTTGTTTGAAACATTTTTTTTGGAAACATGTTTTTTTAGATATTCGAGATAACAATGAAAATTAGACACACACGCGCGCACTCTCTCTCTCTCTCTCTCTTTCTCTCTCTCTCTCATACATATACATATATGTACATACGTATATGTACATTTAGCGGAATCTATAACGATAAATTACATCAATAGTCACAAACTAGAAATTATAAGTATAATGATTTTATTATCACAGGCGGAAAATTTACTGTGTTACAATTAGAAAAATTCTATATTTAAATCTTTTATAACATGGAATAAAAATAAAATTAAAAAAATATTTTGTGTAAAATTTATTGTGTTACAATTAGAAAAATTCTATATTTGAATCCTTTATAACATGGAATAAAAATAAAATTTAAAAAATATTTTGTAGGAGGTGAATAATACATTTATGATTGTTGATACACTTCTAATCAGAATTTCAAGACATTATAACCTTTTATCAAATAACATAAAGAAAGCCATTTTTTAATTAAATTTCAATTGTTTCGGAAACATAACATGCCAGTGAAATTTAACTTGTGGCATCGTTTTCAACATCCAAGAATCTATAGGAAACACCTTCTTTAGTTTAAAATAATCAAAAAAAAGATATTTTTGTGAACTAGTGTAATTGAAAGCTTAGCTTGTATTTTTACAATTGTAAACAGATACAACATATTAGTTTTTTCAGAACAAAGAGTTTTGTTCGCAAAACCAGATAGATGAGTAGATTCTCGCTATACATACTCGGTGAATTTGCAATCGTGTAAATCGTACTGAAGATAGCAACCGTTACCTAGTCTCTTCCAGATACTCTCGACCAATGCTCTCGGCTAAAGTTTCAGTTTACGCAGACGTATTCTCTCTTAAACAATAGCGCGATAATAGTACGATAATGTGTTTTTCAAAATGTCTATTGCTCGTTCAATTTTATAAATTGCTAAACGTCGTCGTCAATATTGTTATTTATTTTTTTATCAGGACCTTCCGTTATATGATATTAAAATATGTAAATACAATTATATCCATTCGATAGTCATGAGCAACTTTGATAGAACAAATCACGTGGAAAAGGAAACGCAGTGCTAACGGAATGTGAAAAAAACAAGGAATAAGAAGAAGAGAACGTGTAAACGGGTTCATTGTCCGATTACCTACCTGCGATGCTCTTCTCGCGGTTCATTTTGCTCCTTTTTTTACTCAAAAACGCGGAACACACATATGTGCGAGCGACAGATGTATTGTATATGCGATGGCGACCGTTTTGTGGACGAGGGCTGACGTCACCCGACGACAAACCTTTCAAGGAAGTCCGAGGCTGTCTCGTGAAGTCTCCACCTTTCCCTTCCACGTTTCTCTCTTTTCTTTGCTTTTCTTACTCTATACATACAGGGTGTTCCGTAGAAATTACCGTAGCCGATACCGTAGGATCTTTAAATTTGATGTATTTCTCTTCATTTAATTTTCAACGTTATGAGTACTTGATATGAATGGGATACTCTAAAGAAAAAAGGAAGGAAAACAATAATTATACAACTGTTAGAAATACGTAATTATTAACTGTGAGAAATTCATTATTATTTCTGTCTGTTTGAAACATTTTCCAATCATATGTACACATGTGGTATGATTTATGTTCTTTCTAACAATAAGATGAACTTACACCGTTCACTTTTCACTTTTCTTTTTTTTTTCTTCAATGTGGATAGAAAAAGAGAAAAGATAAATCGTTCAGCTAAAAAGAACAAACCTTATGTTATAATTAATAAGTATTTAATTTTATTTACAGCACATTTTTGTGATGCGTCTATTCAAACGTTATACGACCGATACGAGCCCACAGCTCGTCTCGGCTGTATCTATATCTCAAGACGTTACGACTACGAATAATGCCGAAAGCAATACATCCGAGAGATCGGAGGAAAAATCGAAGACAGACGACAAATTGGACGATATTCTTTCAATCAAAGAAGATACCGTCACGCAAAAAGAATCGATGGATTCCTCTATTCTAACTCGTAAAGGTAAGAATATAATAAGGTATATCATATAACATCACAGCAATGTGCATGTACACTTCGCGCAGCATCCAGCCAATACAAAAAAAATATTTGTATTTCCTTCGCTTATCTGTAATATACAATAACAAAGTTGAGGTTAATTTTTGACATCTTAAAATCGATTACACCTTTGCTCTCGCTTTTGCCCCGCCTCGAAAGGAATCTCAACGTGGGGACGAAAGATGGGTCGACGATGGGATCAAATGAAGAGGTCGGACAGTTCCGAGTTGCTTTCGGTATCGCGACGACGACGATGGAGTCCACATCGGAAAAGCGGCTACGATGAAATCTCGAATGAGAATGAAAACGTAACACAACAGTAACTTAATGCATTACGCTGATTAATTTCAGCTGAGAAGACCAAAAATGAAAACGCTCTTTTGAACACTATTTATTGCAGAAGATAGTCTTTTGTACTCATATTAAGAATTCCAAACTCTAGCTTCAAATAAATTAGTTAATTTTTTTAACAATAAATATAAAAATTTCGAAGTTATCTTAATAAATTAATCATAATACAAACAAAAATTGGGCAGGATGATAGATTTTGAGAAAAAGAGAAAAATAGTTAAGTATTACAAACGTTTCAGATTAATTGAATTTTTTTCAATTATCTGTAATATAAATATAGTTCGAATTAATGCGTTTGCATCACCATTGATTTTATCTCGACAATGCAGTCGACGATAGCGTTGATTGATATGGTGGCAACCAAGGTTCGCATTAATCCGAACTATATTTATACTGCCTACGCAGTAGAAAAAAATTGATCCTAAAAAAAATATGAAATATTTAACCTTTTCCTAAAATTCTGCCATTTAAGTCAATAACTTAAACATTTTTATATTTATTGTTAATTTAAAAAAAAACTAAAGAGATGCCTGAAGAATTTCAAATTTTTAATACAATAAACTCGAGTATTATGTCTATACGGAAAAGATGACCGTGTAGGCTGTAATTATTCTTTTTTTTTCTTAATAATTGCTGAATAAAGTATTTTTTAGTCATTCGATCTGTGGCCATCTTTTCTTTACGACCATTTTACTCGATTTTACCCTATGGACAAAAAAACTATTTTTGGCAACAAATCAAATTTTAAAAGCGCGTTTCCATTCTAATCCTTCCTTTGTACGACGTATGAAATAAAATTTTCGTTTCGAAAAATATTTCGAATAATCAACATTTTTAGGGAAGTAGTGAACTCCCAAGGCCAAAAAGAATTCCCAGAGTAGAATCTTTAAGAAATCTCTTTAGGACTAGCGGCGATCATTCTGTTAATGGCAAAAGTTCTACAAGAAGCGCGACGATACAAGAGGAGGATGCTGTCATCAATGTTAGCCATTGTCCGATGGAGAAAACTCTCAGCGAAGGAGCGATCAGGAAGCTTCCGTTTCGAAGAATTTGTCCAGAGAATTTCAACGATCGCGAATTCGCTGAAATCGATCGGGAAATGTTTCTCCGTCAAAAGAAATTACAGCTGAGTCGCAGCATACAAGATCTTCAAGAGCAACAGCGGGTCTTAGATTACATACTCAAAAATCACGAGAGATTGAAAACACGTCAGGATGACACATTTACACGAGAAACATTGGAGAACGTTGGTACGAGCGTGAATCCGAAATCTTCAGGAGAAATAAAACGTAGGATTCCGACGCGAACGCCTGATCACGAATCTACCAATAACGTTGGTGTCAACGAAGTTAAAGGAAATTCCTATCCCCAGGGATCATCTTCCGGATCGTTGACTGGTTTAGAAGATTTATTGAGCAACCTGCGCATAGGTTGTGACGAAAGTGGTTATGATTCTGATAGTACGCGAACCGGCGCGGATTCGCCGGACAGTGAAAAATCGACGGTGCCCTCCTCATTGAAGCCGCGTAGTTTTTCAATAACGTCGTACGATTATCGCGGCATTGACTTATCGCCAATCAGTGATATCTCGAGGAAAAAAAACACAGATACAGTAACCGAACCACGTTCATCAGAAACATGCACCTCGAAGATCGAGAAAGTCAATGTCGCTGATGCCGCGGCGAGCAATCCTTCCTTCAATAATTTGACCACAACTCAATCTTCTACGTTAATGTTAGAAGAGGATAACGATACGGACAGCTGCGATAAAGATACTTTTGCCGATTTTCTAGAAAACCAGCCGGATTTAACGAGAATTTATTCTAAAACGGAACCAGATCTCTTGCCAAAATCTTGCAAAGATCTAATGAAAGCAGCATCTGCGACTTCTGCTTTGACCGACGAAGATTTAACAAAACTCCAAGTGACATACCGTAACGATCTTGACGTTACATTGCAATGTGACGATGTTGATGCGTATGGTATCGATGATGCTAAAATGAAAGCCGATTTCAATGAGAGAAAACTTTGTGTAACGCCAAAAAGTCATGTTAACGTATCTCAGATGGCTAAATTTCAGAATTTACTGAAAGACAAGAAATTCAAAAATAGAAAATGTTCAAGTCCAAGTGTATTACACCTCTTAGAGCATGCTGCGTCTCCGTGTAAAGATAGCCCTCCGGCTAACAAACTCCATTCCTTAACTGATGCGATGACTAATCCTTTACGATATTACAGCCCAAAGAGATCGCGTTCCACTCTAGAACTTGATACACTGGATGTAACGAGGAACATAGCGAAGAAAACGACAATTTGTATGTCGTCGGTTCCTATCACTTCCATTATTAAACCTGTCACTACCGCTAACAAAATTCTAATACGACGTGAATTGAAAACGATGAAGCTGACGGTGAACCACACGGCGGGTCTTGGTATTTCGGTCGAACGATGCGAGGCGGCTAGGCCATTCTACGTGATCGCCAAAATGGATCCCAACGGTGAAGCCGCTAAATCGAAACAATTCCGCATCGGCGATGAAATCGTTCGAGTCTGCGGACGTAGGATACGCGGTATGTCGATGGCGGAGGCGCGAAACGCTTTGCGGAGTTGCGTTGGTATTGTTGAACTGCAAATCGCGAGAGAACCGAATTCGGCTTTTGGTGAAGAAATCGGTGACACATGGGGCAACGCCTTGACGCGAACACGAAGCGATCCCGACGCGTGGATTTTGAAGAACAAAAGAACTGAATCGTTAGTTTCCTCTGACGATGCTGGATCTTCAACGAACGCTAGAATTCCTCGCGCCGTTGATGACGCGACTGTTAGTCTCCAAAAGATGACAGGTATGAAGAAGTTCCAGGTCATGAGAAAACGAAACTCTGAAGCGTCCACTGTTCGACGAGGGTCCAGTTTATCCATTGATCTGTTGACGATCATATTGGAAAAAGGAGCGCCGAAGAAATTGGGCTTCTCCATTGTTGGCGGCATTGATAGCAATAAAGGACGCATGGGTATTTTTGTCAAGGATATTATGCCTGGTGGACAAGCTGCAGAAGAAGGTATCGTATTTCTTGCGAAATATTAGAGCGATTATTTTAGAATATAAAATTAATGTATATCCAATAACCGAGAATGGATTGAAATAGATTGAAATGGATTCAGATTTTCTAACTAAATCCTTTTCAATCCGAATTTTATTCATTATAGGAATTGCACGAAGCACATTTCTATGCCTTTCAATGTAAAAATAATATTAACTTTTTCTGTCACGTCATGTATACTGTTCAATTAAAAATTCTGAATAAGAGATGCAATTTTTCAATCCATTTGAATCCAGTTGAATAAAAAAAGTTCTTTTTTTGGATTCATGGAACGGAATGAGAATTAAATAAATAAGACTAAAAAGAAAGAATAAGGTAAAAAGAGAATAAGAAAAGTTCTTTTTTAACTTAATTGAATTTAATGGGCTTGAAATACGCATAAAAATTTTAATCTATTTTAATCCATTCTTGATTACTGAATATATAAAAGTACATAAAGGAAATACGATGTATCTTTTTTGACGACACATATGAAAGAAAATTTGCAGTGATTTACCTGTGTAATGTTTAAGGTACTTTGAGAGTGGGAGACGAAATTTTAGCGATCAATGGCTCCTCGTTGGATGGGCTGACGCACGCCAAGGCATTACAGATGTTCAAAAGCGCCAAAGCCGGAAACTTGATACTTCACGTCGCTCGAAGAGATCCAACGCATAAACGGTTGTGTCACGCAAATCATGCAGTATAAATTAATATTTAGCTAGTAACATGGTTAGTTTTTGCTTTGCTTTATTAACAATTACTATAATCTTTGCTTTTTGCTTTCAGTGCCGTTGTTAATTAATGATGATATGAAATATTAACGAAAATTTTTCTATGTTGCAGATATGTCACTCAAGCAAAGTCGTACGATTGCCTCGATAAATTAACGAAGTCCACTGATGAATGAAATTATTGTCATTATGTTTGATCTTTAATTATATTATTAATTTTGCTTTTAAAAACATAATGATTTATCAGAAGTTACAAAATTTTCTATTAGATACAATTTCCAAAACTTTCTGAGTTTATTAAATTAAAAATTTACATCTAAATATTAAAAAATTTACATTAAAATATTTATTTTAAACATTTCTTGTATTTTGGTTAGCTTCTAATGTGCTTTCGATAATATTTTGTACGCAGAGGGGTATATTATAACTGAACTCTAATGTGATATCAATCAATTACTTTCTAACGAATAATATTAGTAACATTTTTTTTCTAATAGACCTCTTTTATAAATAAAAACATTTCGCATTATATAATATATATATATATATATGTATAATATTAAACTTAAACTCTCTAAACAAGATCTCAGAGATAATAATAATCTGTATTTATTTTTGTTTTCATGTATTTCTTTTACATTTAATTACTATATCCTATTTCAAAAAAATAAGACAAATAAAGTTAAACTTTGCAGAATAATTATTAAATTATTGCTATTCAAATATTTGCATTTCTTATTCAGAACGTATCTATTTAGATATGAACGTTATACTTTAACGTTAAAGAAATGTTAAGTAAAAAAGTAGAGAATTAACAATAACGATATTGTGCAGCTTTATAACCATGTCCTGTTAGATATGGTACGCTAACAGCTTGGAATATGGTTTAACTTAATAGTATTGTGGGATTTAACAAATGTTTTTATTTAAAAATATATTTTTGTGTAAATCAATCTACACGAACATCAAAAAGCTAGTTAATTGCGTTCGAAAGCACGAAAGTCATCAACTGCATAATGTTACTACAATAATTAACAATTTTCGTTAAGTTATTTCGTTAAGAGACTGACATTACGAATGTCTACCTGCAAAATGCTGTGATAATGATTGTAGTCGTATCGGCTGATATTATATGAGTTGTATATTTAATAATAAATGTGATTCTGTTAAATAAAAATATAAGTATTTGGCAAACTTTCTTCTTTCTATTATTTTACTCATCATCTTACAAAGTATTGTACAATATATAAACAATGCTGATCTTGGAATTTTTATCTACAGTTTATTGAATCGAAGACTGAATTGAAGATTGAATCGAAGTATTAGTAAAAAATTAACTAAGCATTTATGTTTCAAAACTAATTAATTTTTAAACGATAACAATGTCGTGAAATAAGATACACCCGTTCGTACCACCTTAAAACATTTAGAAGCGTATAAATCATTTTCTGCATACTATAAATTATTTTTCCAGATTGTCTCGTACTTACCGAAACGAAGACTGCCATTGATAATGAAAACAAATTCCCTGCTGTCAGTTTACACGACACAATACTTCTGTAAAGAGTTATGATTAGCAGTGATTTTAGTCTTGGTGAAAATTTGTACCATTCCGCTGCATATCTGAAAGTATATATATATATATATATATATATATATATATATATATATATATATATATATATATGTATAAAAAAATTAATTTTTATTTAAATTTTTATCAATATGTCACTAAAATTCTACAGACTATCGTAAATTTAAAAATCAAACTATTAAATAAAATCTTATGTAACACTTTCTACAATATATCCAAAATTTTATATGTTGCATTTTGCATAACATACTTCATGTATAGTTTACTATTAAAAATTTACTATTAAAAAATAATTTGAACTACAGTTATAAAATAATTTAAAATCAATTTGCAGATTTTGAATATAGATATTTAAAATAACGGATGTTTGAGAAAATATAAAATAATTATTACGCTCGATGAAATATATTCTGACTTTCATCCATTAATTTCTGGCCAGAATAACATACGATCATCAACTGTAATAATGCCCCCATAATTATAAACGTAAATCTAATCAGTTCTTCTAATTGGTCTAACACATAGACAATCTATAATACATCAAAGATATTATACATCCATGTGCTATCTGAAATACAATCTTTGCACGAAATTTATGAAATCATAAGTTTTTTAATTTAATATATCTCGATGCCAATTATTGAAAAGTCGATTATTTAAGAACGATTATTTAAGAACTTACTCGAACTCCAAGTAAACTAAAAACTGCAACGATGATCAATAAAAAGCTAATTCCGACAATCTTATGCGTATCATTCAATATATCGACATATCTAATAACGATTAATTAATTAATTAATTAATTATATATGCTTTTATTAACAATTATGTTTGCAATTAACTAGCAAGCTGGCGTTATTTATCGTTATTTTAACAACATGATTTTAATAAAATAATTATTTTGAACGTCAAAATAATATCAAAATGATAAATAACATCACCTTGTTTACTGGTATAAAACAAAATTAGACTGATGAGAATAAATCTAATTAGATAAGAGAAATCCTAGAGAGAGAGAATTTTAGTCAAAGTAGATCTTAATACTTAAATATTGTATTTCCGTATAAATTTATATATTATATATGTCCAATTCTGCAAATTGCGCGCTGAAATCTTTTTCAGTTTTGATGAAGCAATCATGAATAGAACTAGAAATAGGAGATTCTGGTTCGAATCCCGACTGATATAATATTTTTCGCAATAATTAAATTATTGGCAAGTCTGTGAGTTTTTTATTAACATCAAATTATTAATATTTTCATAAGATGCTTATTAACATCAATAATATTAAATTATTTGTCAATTTAATATGTACGTGATATTACTATATCAATATATTGTATGAGTGTATATATATATATATATATATATATATATATATACACACTCTCTAGTTCTGTTCATGATTGCGTTTCAAGATTAAGAAAGATTTCAGTACGCGATTTGCAAAATTGGATATGTATAGATACATAACACAAATACATTCACATTGAAGTATTTAAGCTCGAGATATATGGAGGAACACACAAACTATTGATATCTCGAATCAAAATACAAGTGCCAATACATCAATCCCGATAAAAAAATTTGTATGCATGAATATTGAATATATATAAATATGTATAAACATGCATAAAAAACACACATAAATATTCATAAATATGTACAATTATATATAAAATATGTCCATATTTATACATGAAAAATTTTTTACCGAATATATTGATTAGAAATAGATTCAATACTAGCCAATTTGTATTAATACCAATATTATTATAGATATAGCGAATTCGATGGTCTGCACTTATTCTGTATTAATACCAGAATCGCGTTACTGAAATTTGCGCCCAACTATAAGCTTGTGATCTTCGAATGATCCCACTTCTCCTAATGGTTAAACAGCAAAAAAATTATAATAATATTTTAAATACACTTGTGTGTGTGTGATTGGAACGTAGACAATCGGCCAGAGAAAGTTAAAGCCGAAATTTATTGAATTAGACTTTGTCTACAAATGTACAACAAATATAATGTAAATTATATCATCTAATCTATTATCATATTAAAAAAGCGGATCTTATGAGTCTTATGAGTCAAGTATATATCTATACTGTTAATAGAATTATTATTTGTTGATTATTCCATGATTTTACAAAAATCACAAAATTATAGATGCACTTGTTTAAATAATTTTATTTTTTTATTTTTTTATTGTGGCGCTCCTGACATTTTGGCTTTCTGGGGCTCAAAACCCCAAAAGTAGATTAAGCCCAAATCCTCATGTAGAATACTGACGCTTTGACACCGAGTATGATTGGTGAAAAATGGATGAAAGGGATAAATTTTACATAACTCGTTCTTCACCAATCAGCGCTCGGTGTCAAAGCGCCGGTATCCGTATGAGAATCCGGACTAATGCGCTACTGGTTAGTACTGCCCTGATATAGTACTAGTGCAATATGGTTCGGAATAAATGCGATCAATCACAGTGCAGCATTAACTTAGGGCAACCTTAAACTGAAATAGCACAATAACACTGAATTGAGATAAAGTGAGTACTAAAAAGTACTGTAAATCTACTAGTTTTTATCAATTCTTGCAGAATATAAATTTTATCCGCCATTTTGATTAAATAAATCAAACCGCACTGTCAAAAATTGTAGTACAATAAGGTTTACTCTCATTCAATTTATTTCATTTTACTGAATATAATTTTAGCACTGCAGTCTAATGCAATTTTTATTCGCGAAATACAACATAAAGTTCGCATGGTAATATAGTATAATCTAACCGAATGCGAAAATTTCTTGGCATTGGAGTAGAGAGCATTGATCGAATATGTGGCATGGAAAAAGTTTATACTTAGCATGCGCAGTGTGCGCACATCTAGAGAAAGGTTTCTTCGATATAAAGAAATGTTTCTTTGCTATACAGTTAATGAAAAAAATTCTTTGATTTAAATGTCATTTCTTTGATGATGAAATAAAAAAATTTATTTGATTTAAAGAAATTATGTTTAAATCGAAAAAATGACGTTCAACCCTGGTGAAAATTTTTCTCTGAGGGAAATCAAAGAAATTTTTTCTTTACCGTAAGCGTATAGTAAAGAAATATTTTTTTAATTGGAAAAATCTTTCTCTGAGTGTATTAGTGCAAGTTGCCGAATTCACTATGATAAAAGAATACCATTACTTTCAAAGGCGTCCGCAGAATTTTTTCTGGAGGAGCATGATCCAAAATATTAAAATATATATATTATATATAATATATATAATATATATATAATGTTATATATATATATATATATTAGGTGTTGGAATTAATTCGTAGCGTTTTACAAGTGATGGGAAGTACTTTCATTAATGTATTTTTTAATGCTCATGTGAAATAAATAACATTCTTTCATTAAAAAACGCTACGAATTAATTCCAACACCTAATATATATATAATAACAATAATGTATTGCACAACTTTTTTTACACGTAAGATTGGAAATGAAACCGTTTATGTTAAATATATTACTTTAAATACGAAGCGCCACTACGGCGCTAAATGTTAAGATGTTGAACTATTATATATATTCATTTAAATGAATTAATTTCAAAAATGATAATTATATCCCGATATAGTCTCGGTAGTCTAAAGGCTTAGAACGCTCGCACGAAAGAGATCCAAGTTCGACTCCTGGCCGAGGCAATATTTTTCGAAATAAGTTTATTACAGTTTTTTAAGATTAAGTTTGAGAAATTTGGGGGGATTATTAATATTTCAGATTGATTGCATTGAAAGTCCGACAACCATATCGACACGCAATTATTATTTCTGAAATTAATTCATTTAAATGAATGTATTTATAATAATTCAACATCTTAACATTCAGACCGTAGTGGCACTTCGTATTTAAAGTAATTTTTTTACACATTTATATTCATATATTATACATATGTGTACATATAGCTTATAATTAAAAATTTATTATTATTATTTTGAAAATTAAAAAAAAATATATATATATATGATGTTATTTTATATATTTATATATTAGGTGTTGGAATTAATTCGTAGCGTTTTACAAGTGATGAGAAGTACTTTCATTAATGTATTTTTTAATGCTCATGTGAAATAAATAACATTCTTTCATTAAAAACGCTACGAATTAATTCCAACACCTAATATATATATATATGTTATATAATACATATATATATAATATATATATATATATAAAACATATATAATTACAAATGTATACATCTTTAAGCATTAAAAGCTTTCTCATCGCGACAAAGTAAATATAAATTCCAGAAAGAGAAATTGTATTAGAAATTGTCACCCAGGAAAGAACAAATGCCACTCTTGTCTTCTCCTCTGGACTCCCAAGATTTTTATATATCTTTTAGACGTATTATGCTATTAATTTTAAAACTTAAATATGCGTTTTTAAATTCATACAAAAAAAGTGTCACTTTTTTCTGTCTATCAATATAGCTCTAGTTTACACCGAGCACTTAATGCACATATGTAATACTGGATTTGTCGCATCATATGCTCCAACATACTTCAATATGCTCCTAGCATAGCTTCTATTCACTCCAATTCGCTCATTGGAATGAGTAGGAATTATGATTGGAACATGTGACACGAACAAACCTGCATTACTACAGATGTTTTCTATGTTTGGTGGCACAAGTCGACACGAGCATCTATATTCTTCTATCTTTCTTAGTATTCAATGAGTAACAAAGATACACACTTGTATTAATTTGTATCATTAAATGAAAAACACTCAATATATGCATTCTATATATTGTCACTCAGAGTGGTCGAAAACATCATAGTTCAGACGATCAACTTCTCATTTCCAAAAATCATCTACTTTTACAAATGCGGATGCGCACGTTCCTATTCAATTTTATTATAATAATATTTGGAATCTTAAAGTTTCGATGTAAAAAGTGAAAATCAAATGGCCATGTTTTGATATTTCAATTTATCGATGCGTATTGAAACATTAAATTGTAATATCTAATTGAATATAATAATCTCTAATTGAAGTATTAAAACGATCTGCTTTGATCAAAACTAGGATTTCTCTTATTTAATTGGATTTATGCTTTTATTAAGTGCTATTTAATATATTGTAAATATTTGGCGTAAAAAAATGCTATCGAAAAAAATGACACAAAAAAAGTTCTTTACTCTAAAGCAATTTGATGTTTCTTTAAACAGATAATATATTTCCGATATATCATTTCCTCGCTGAACATTTTATATTCTGTATTTGTACAATGTCTGATTTGGTTGACTTCATCGCCGATAGGTACATTTGATATTACATTTTCAATCTGTTGACTGCAATACCACGATATTTTGTGAAAATGTATCGTGAACATTTTACTCTCTCACACTTACCCAATAAATTGAAATAAACTGCATGCGTGTGAGGTACATGCTATATGCATGGTATCAACAGCTACCATGATAGTTATACCCACCGTGATCATAATAGAAGTGTACAAAAAAATCAGTACAAAATATTTATCTTGATCTATTCCGTATTCACTATATATTGCGATATTTCGCAGGCGCGATTTATTAAGAGGTAGTACGACATCGAGAAGCATCGGTCCTAATGACGGTATCGTTATAAACATCGACATCATGATGTACATTAATACTGCAAATGAAATGTGAAATATGCATTGTTCTTTTAATATAATATTCTTCTGCACTAAAATCCACGTCGTTATTATTCTTTTTTCTTTTAATATAACCTACTTACTCGAGTAAGATACTGTAAATTTCTGCGATACGTGAGAGTAACTTTTCAAAATTTGAACTTCCAAATCGTTTGTAAATATATTCCAATGATTTTCCATGATTTCATACAAATGACGAAACTATTTATAAAAAACATTTCAAAGGTTCAGGTGATATATTACAATTATCCATTTCAAAGATCCAGATGATAGGGAAGGCCGGAGCATCATGAGTCACAAAAATTCAAACTCTTAAAAGTGCATCTAAATATACAAATTTTTGTGTCGTTTTTTTTTAATAATTAAAACATAATGCATATTTTAAAATTTAATAAGTATATTTAATAAATATTTATTAGTTTTTAAGAAAAAAATAAAAACATATTTTTTAAGAAATGACCCATAATGCTCCATACCCAGGTACTATAAGTCACACAAAATAGTAGGCAAGAAATAACGGTGATGAAATTTGAAAAGTATTTTCAATTAACTTACACATTCTTAGCATAGTCATTAATACAATAAAATATAATTACAACTAATAATTATTAAATAATAATTATTATTTAAAATAGAAAGCTATAAGAAAGCAAATGAGAAATAACTATTAATATAAGATAAAAAATTTATTATGATAAAATAAAATTAATTGTTTAGAAATATAAGCTGCTCTTTTTTATTATAGTACATATGTTTTCTGTATCATTCCGTTTCATCATGAATACTTAATGTATGACTCACGGTACCCCAATTATACATTTAATTATACATTTAATAGAAAATTATAAAAAATAAATGTTAGATTATTACTTGTAACGTAGTAAGTTAAGAAAATATGCGTAGAAACTTACACCTTATCTTTACACATGTATCTTCTACTACAAAAATAATATTAAAACATTTTTATGCGATTAAAAAGTTACTATTGCACTACGAAAATCATTAATGATCGATGTTTTTCGATACAATGGAATTTAATCACTGCCACCTAGATTAAAAGTATGGGCAACGAAATAACAGTCGTATTGTACGAATATTAATTTAAATATTCTAGATTATGTTTAACAATCAATGATCCATAGTACCCCGTGGCTAATGGTGCCCCGATTTCCCCTATATAAAATTTGTTTATAAATAAAAATATACTAATTTTGAATTTTATGGACTATCATCATTCTCTTAAGAAGTCCTCTTAAGAACTCCTAAAACATTGATCCCAATATTTATGTCACGAATAAAATGCCTTTTAAAAATCTTTTTTTAATAAATTTAATACTCCCTGTGAAATTTACATTACCTTACAGTTTACTACCTTAAATCTTCTCTATATGGCCACCTCTCGTAATTTCTTTCTCTTCCTTAAGATAAAAATTAAGTTAAAGGCAGATATTTTACCACTGCAGAAAAGATTCAAATCGAAGCAGTTTTAAACTTACTCGTTAAAAAATATTTTAATGATGTATTCCATTCGGCTGAAGTACTGAAATCGACGTGTACGCTCTAAAAGAACTACTTTGAAAGTGATGATAGTGCATAAGAATATATAAAATTATAGTGTACTTTTATTTATAGACAAATTTTGGAATTTTTACGATACCTTGTATGTGTACAGGAAATATTATTTAAATATTAATGAAGAAAGTGAAAATATCTGTGTTACAAATATCTATAATGTCTATAATATAATTCAAACGGTTTTTGATTACTTACTTTGTCGCGGTTCCAAATCTGATTTAAAAGCTTTATAAGAAAAGCCATTGTTACAACCATTTGATATAGACTTTCAAAAATTATTTGTCCACTGTATCTATGCATGTACAATGTTAATATCTACGGATAAATTAATTTTATAATTTGTCAGATATATAAAAAAAAGTAATATTGTTTTGGCATGAGAATTTTAATTAATTGAATGTACTGAGAAAATAAAATACAATAATCATATTACCTCGAATGGTAAGTAACTTATTTCAAGTATAAAACAGAATATTGGTAACAAACGTCTCGCGAGCTTATGTTGGAATGGCCAAAGACCCAAACACGATAAAAATATTCTATTGACATTATATTCTCGAAGTAAATTTACTAGCATAATTCGTTTCTACTTGTTCGAGAGCTGTAACAGAAATGAGGGAGCGCGCGTATAAAGCCACAATATATCGATTGATTTTGGCATGAGTTGGAACAATTGTAGAATTATAAAATTACAGGATGTCATTTCATCGTCACAGCGCAGATCATATTATTAGTGTCTCGAAAACTAGAGGCTATTTGTAGACTATAATTTCGTGCACCTTTTCAGAGTGATACGTGCACGTTGATGTCGCGTAACACAATACATAATCGAAAATATAAGAATAATATTATTGAAAGGCAATCACTCGAATTTTTTTTATTCTTCAATATTTTCTAATACAGGCTGAGTATTAATAAATACATATTCAGTCGATTTCAAATACTCGTGCAACTTGAGAAGAAACGATGTTATTTTTACACAATTAAGCATCTATTTATTAATATTTTATTAATATTTATTAATATTAATATTTATTTATAATACTGTATTATGTTTATTACATGCTCATAATACAATGGCACATCAATGATATTATATTTTTATACACATTTCTATGTACTCTGCTGCTTAATAAGGCATTATATTTTGTGCTCATCTATGTATTCTGTCACTTTCTTGATAAGGTATTCTATTCTAAATTACGAACCAGAGTCGGTTCAAGGTGTGCAAATTGTGCACTGCACTAAGGCGTATTAACAAGGGTATCGCCAAGTAACTTTTTAAAAAATTAATTTTTCATTCTAAATATCAATTACGTGTGCTTGCTTCTATGATTTAATTTTTTTTTTAATGTGCACTGTACATCAATTTAAAGAAACTGTATCACAAAATGTGAAGCCATTGGTCGAATCGGATAGTTGTTTGTTACCCAATGCTTAAAATAAATTTATTTAGTATATATAAAGCTATGTCAAACTATTGTAGCATTAGAATACCGATCATGTAATAATTTCTCTAAAGCGGAAAAAGTGAAAAATGAAAAATTGCTCTATTAACTTCAATGCAAGGATAACACTTTTCACTTTTCACATTTCCGTCCTAATAGAGAAAAAGTAATAATAAAATATAATAAATATCCTAAAAAAAATAAAAAAATTGCATGATTTCTAAAGATATTTAAACAATTGTTTAAATATCTTTAGAGATAACGCAAAAATATCACTTATTTAAAAAATAAATAAAAATGTTAAAGATACAATAAAATTTCCTCTGCGCAAAGGTGCCTTGTACGTCAGCAGCGGCACTGCTGCAAGTACGTATTTATAGATGCGAATTACGCATTGCACTCACAGTTACTACTTGATAGTACTTGACAGTGCACGTTCAAACATGCAATTTCAAGAAGATTCCCGAATTTGTGCTTTTATATCTCAAAGAACAGTCTTTATGAACAGTATTCAACCGGCTACGTTGGTTGTCATAGATGAAAAAATACAGGAAATATTGTACGACACTAGTGAAGATGTTGTACGATATTTATCACAGGTAAGCCCCGTATAAATTATTTGAGACAGGGGACGAAATGCGAATCGACGTGCATTTCAGAAATATCCCGGCATTGTGTTTAATGATTACGGCTCATTAGTGTTAATGCCTGGAATAGTAGACTCTCATGTGCACGTAAACGAGCCCGGAAGAACCGAATGGGAAGGATTTCACACCGCTACACAAGCGGCTGCGGCTGGCGGTGTTACTACAATCGCGGATATGCCCTTGTAACAAATTATATTCTCTTATAACTATTGTCTGAACGATAAAATTATTTTTAAACACTATATCTATCTCTATACCAATCTTTCTCATGATATAGAAATTCTATCCCGCCTACTACCACTTTGGATAATCTCAAAGTTAAAGCAAGGGAAGCGTATGCGAAAACATTTGTAGACGTTGCATTTTGGGGCGGTGTGATACCAGGAAATCAGGTATGTTTTGTAAATGTTTAGATAAATATATTTATTCTTGCGAAATACATATGAACATGTATAAAATTATCTTCAAAGAATAATGATCTTAAAGTTGATCTAAAGTTGTCTTCGACTCAAAATTCGAATAAATTAATTTTTAAATCGCAGAAATGTTGTAAAATAAGACATTCGTACAACTTTAGATCGAATACAAAAACGTATAAATCATTTTCCATAAACTGCATATAAATTAATGAAATCTCGTACTTATTTATCGCGGCATAAATCAATCATGATAACGGAAATAATTTATAATAAGTAACGAAAAGGCCTTATCAGTCTGAGCTGCATATGCAAATCTACAATTCTATGCAATTCTACAATTGCGTGCCCAAATTATTTTTAGTCTTTAAACAATTTTAATTATATACTAGTTACTTGTAACAAAATATCACCACAAGTTCACAACACTAGTCGAAATGATTAAGACATCCATCATGGAATGTAGAGAGGTTCAAATCAAATCGTGGCTGAGATAATATGTTTCACAATAAATTATTTACAGCTTTTTGAGATGTTCATTGGCATTAAATTATATTATTTACAGATTTTTAGAATAGATACTTATTAGCATTAGTATTATTAAATTGCTTGGTAATTTAATTCGTGATATTACTATCCACATGGTCGAAAAACGATGCGCGGCGCGATCTCTGACTTCGTCGGAGTTCAAGCTTTGCTTTAGAATCCCATAAAAAACATTTTTTAAGACATTTCATAAAATAACTCTAAAAGAAATCTTAAAGTTATCTTATGTATCGATTTTACCTGCCTATCTTTAGAGATTAATATTTCGTTCATTATGCATATCTCGTTCATATTATAAAAATTGCAAAATGGTCCTCTTTAAAGGACTTTTCAACTCAATTTAGTCCGCTCTACCTACACGAGTGTTTTATCAAAACTTACCGGACACCCAGCCTGTATAAGGCTTGAGAAAACGGCTTTGAAAAATTCGGTTTACTAAAGTAAAATGTTTAACACAAGCTAATATTTTTTAAATTTAATTTAACATAATATATTACTGATATATTATTTTTTCGACAGAATTCAATGCTTTTTGTTCAAGTTACATTCGCATTTTTGCTTATATTGTATTAACGTTTTACTCTCTGTTAAATACTTACGATTCTTATGAAATATTTCTTAAAATGATCCAATCAAAATGTATATCGTATGCATTGTCTGCGATATATATTTATCCAACAAGAATACACACATTAGTACACGTGAAATGTATTATATCAGTACTATAACGATTACCCATCGTAATTATAGAAGTAGTGTAATAAAAAATAGACATAAAATACTCGTTTGTATCTGTTTTAAATTCAATATCGCTAAAATTCGTGAACGCGACTCGTTAAAAAGCGATACAATATGTAGCAATGTCAAAGAGATTACTATTATACATATAAACATTTGAACTTAAAGTACATCATGACTATGCAATTTCGCGAAAAACATGTTTTCTGCATTAATAATCTTAAACGGATCATATTTCGTAATTTTCATTATTCTTGCTATCACCATTCTTTCAAAAATTGTGTAATATTAATTACATACTCAAATATTATAAATTTTTTTTATGATAGAAAATTTTTTAAATTATAACAATCAAAAGAACAAATGAATTAGAAAATTCATTCGTAAATATATCCCAATAATTCACGGTTTCGTATAAACAACGGAATTGATTGCAACAGTGTTTATTGCAGTGACTTTCTCACATATACAAAAAAGTAATAAAAAATAACATATTATTATTTTCTAACTAACGAGTTATTTTTTAGAAATATAACAATAACGATAAGGAATTATTTTTATGAAGTAACGTTCTTAACTTTGTCATGAAAGTGAGAACGCATCCTGCGTCTTATCGTTTTATAATCAGATGTCCTTTTTTATTATGCTTATAACAGTTAAAATGAATTATCATCGATAAAATCGCAAATGTCACAAATGTTTTAAAAGATTTTTTTAAAGTGCTTTTTGCTGAATAGAATCTAAGTAATCTTCAATTAACGTAATCGCTAAAAATTATGTAAAGATTATATTAGGACTAAGAAAATTCTATAAAATGTACAGAACTAACTAATTTTTGAGTGATAAGAATGTTGTGAAGTAGGATATGCCCATTCGTACCTTAAATTAAATACAGATATATATACGTAATTGTTTTCTTTGCAAGAAAATTTTAAAATTTTTGCACTTACTGCAGCAAAAGTCGCCATTGATATTGAAAATAAGTTACCAGCTGTTAAATCACAAGGTATAAAACTTCTGTGAAGAGTCGTAATTAACAGCGATTTTAATCTCGGTGAGAATATATACCATTCCACAGCATATCTGTGAAAATAATAAAACTTAAGGTCATATAAGATTTTTAGAAATAATTATATCTTATTATAAGAAAACATAATACTTGTATGTATTATATATATTACATATATTTTATATATATAGAGGAAAGCCCCCTATTATGAGATAGGCACCTAATATGAGCGGCGTTTCTGCTAAATTAATAAACGCTATCTATTGGTTCCACCATGAATTTATTGCTCTTGGATTGAAAACTATTTAGTAGAAAATTCATTATTAAATCATGCTTGTAGTCATTATAAAAAAAGATTTTAGAATTTGGATGTCTTCAAGTTTCATTGAGATTTAAATCTTGTTTATTATTTAATAAATAAATATTTGGCAATAAATTCTTTATGTATCGATAGAGTAAGGCCGTACTAATAGAAAAATACGGGATACGTTGAATTATTTAATTATAGAAGTTAGATTTGATGATCGTAAAACTGTGAAAATCGTAATATGAAATACCCAGGATATTTCTAATATAAAATAATCCATGCGCCTATGTTATAGTGAAAATTGTTGCTAAAGAGTAAATGTTATTGTACAATAATAAAAAGGACAACGTCGAGTGCCTACTTCTGCGATGCTTGATTCCAACTACCTGAAGACGAGTTCTGGGTATAATTTATTACATACTCATTTTTTACGCACGCTGTGTTTGTTTGCATTTTAGAAACACGAAATAAAATTTTTTAATTGCAATACTAATATATTTTGCGTTTTACTATTGATTTCTCGGGGCATCTCATTAGGAGCACAATTTTTTGACTTTACGATTTTCTCACTTTTTACATTTTTTTAATTTTGAAAAAAAAATGGAATTTGAATTAAATTTTATATAATGTTATTTTAAAGCTTATTAAATTCCCTTCAAAATGACCTATTATTTTTTTAAATTCTGCCCATAAACTTCTAGCATTTATTTATTTTCAAAATGAACTCGGTGTCTCATAATAGGGGCCTTTCCTTTACATATGCATATGTATATCTTTTATTATATCTTTCCGTTAAAATGCATGCATGTATCAATTACAAATTAACTTTTCAAGGAAGCCTCTGTCTCAAATAAAATTTATACATACATAAACTGTATAATATATAATTGTATATTTCTCTGTATATATATATATATATATATATATATATATTTCAATGATATGTTTATAACTATTTACGCATAATATAAAGAAGTAAAAACCTAAAGATCTTGCCATAAGAAAAAATAAAACTTATATTTATTTCAAAATACAATATATTTATAAACACAATATATTCAGAACTTTTTAAATAGGAAAAATCATAAATTTATTTAAAATATGCATAAAAATATATGCAGGGCTAGGCAAAATACATCATTAAAGTATTTGAATACAAAATACTGTCAATCTTAGTACTTGAAATACAAAATATAAAATATAACAACTTACATATTTTAAATACAAGTACAATATATCTAAAATGCGTACAGCCCTGAATATACATGTGACAACTAACATTTTATATCTGGAACTTTTATCAACATTAATGATAAAAATATCAAACACAAGTAAAATAGTAAAATTCTTACATTTGATAGAATACATTTTGATTTTCATCTAACAATTTTTGATTAGGATAACATAGGATCATGAGCTGCAATATTAAGCCTATGATTACAATAATATATTTTAATAATTCCTCAAATTGATCAAATATGTATATAACCTACAATATAAAAAATTGAATATATTATAAATTTTTTTAATTCTTAACATTTGTTAATACTTTAACATTTATTAATATAATAGTTGTAATTATTTTCTCTTTTTATAAAAAATAAAAGATATAATAGCTTATAATAATAATATAAATAATAATATAAATATTATTTATAATAATATAAATAATAGCTTATAATATTTACTTTAATTCCAACCAGACTTATAATTACAACAGCAAATAACAATGATATTAATGCCACTATTTGATACATTGAATTTAGTACATCGACAAACCTGTAAAGAATAATAATATATTAATATATCACAAAATTATATATGTATAATATATTACAAATATATTATGCAGACTGTTACAAAAGACTCTTTTTTTAATTCTTTACTCTAAAACAAATTGATATTTCTTCAAACATATAACATATTTCTCGTATATCACTTGTTCGTTTGCCAATTTGTACAATATATTCATGCTGTTCATGTAGAATACGTGTTCAGTATTTTCACTAACTTCTATATCCGCTTTTGACATTATTTTCTCAAATTGTTGACTGCGAAATAAAAAAAAATTAATTTTCATAAAATTCGGTTTTCTGGACAGAATCAAAACAAAAGTTAATTGTGTACATACCTAATGATCGAGAACAAATCACAAGCATGAATGGTACGAGTAATATATATAGTTTCGATACTAACCAAATAATCATACCCGTTACAACTGTAATCATATTGTAGCAAAGAATTGGTAAAATACTTTAATTGAAATACTTGTCCTTATCTACTCTCCATTCAATAGGCAATACGAAAAACCGTGGTCGTGATTCATTGAGAGGCAATATAATATCGAGTAAAATCGGTTTAAATGGACTATTATAAATATTACTGTCATGAAGTATAATGTAACTGCAGTTTTAGTAAAAACATTGTTATATATTTTATATATTTATATATTTTGTATTTATATTTATTATTTATATACACAATTTATGCAAAATTATGAATAAATAATATTTTTAATGCAAAAATTATATGAACATCTGATTCTGCCAATAAAAGAAATCTTTTTTTACGAAGTTTTTTTACTAAATTTATATCTATATTTTTTAATATACAGTGTGTACTAACTTATCTATATGTATTCTTTGTGTGTACTCACTCGAATAAAATATTGTGAACTTTCGCGATAAAAGAGAATAATTCTTAAGAATACTCAACTCAAATTCAGTTGTAAATGTATTCCAATGGTTTTTCATTGCTTCATATAAATATCGTGTGTGAGCATAATAAATAATTTCATTAAAGTAATAATTGAAAAGAATGATTATTAAGTAAATCGGTGATATTTTTTGCGTACGTACCTTGTTACAGTTCCAAAACTCGTTCCATAATTTAATGATGAATATGAATATACAGGCAGTATGATAAGAAGTTTCAAAAACGATTTGCGTATTTTTCCAATTATCATATAATATCTAAGCGTAATATTAATTATTCCAAGTTATTAATTATGTTTTAGATATAAAAAAGTATATTTAAAATTCTCATATATATTTATTTATGATATATATTTATATTTATAATTATATACAGACTATTTTTTTCCGGGCAAGTAAATGTAAAGTTATTTTACATTTACTTGCCCGGAAAAAAATAGTCTGTATATAATTATAAATATAAAAATATATATCATAAATAAATATATGAGAAGTTGAAATCATTTTGATTCTCGAAATGTCAATAAAACAATAACATTAATGCTGATGAGAGTAAACAGCGTGCTAGAGAGAAGAGAGAGAGAGAGAGAGAGAGAGAGAGAGAGAGAGAGAGAGAGTGTGCAAAACCAATATATTTTAATAAATTTTCTATCGTCGAATGTTATTTTTTATTTTAATATAATATGTGTATGATATAATTATATATAATCTCATAAAAGTTTATTCTTATGAAATAAAAAAGAGTAGTTGAATCTTTTTGAAAACGACCCAAGTATCTATCGTATGCGTTGTTTACGTAATACACTTACCCGAAAATTGAAAATAAACTACATGAGCATATGTAAGATGCATTGTATCGGTACCTATCATTATGCTTATATTCATTAAAATTATAGCAGTAGAGTAATAAAAACTCAGCATAAAATATTTATAATAATTCTAAATTCAATATCTAAGATTCGCGAAAGTGATTCGTTAAGAAGTGATATCGCCATTGTCAAAGGGATTATTATAAACATTGAACTTAAAAAGTATATTATGATTGTGCAATTTTGCGAAAAATATATTTTTGCATTAATAATCTTAAACATATCATTTCGTAATTATCGCTATGTTTTTGTCATTCTATAAATTGTGTAACACTATTACACTAATCGCATATTCACTCGTGTAAAATATAATCTTTCGTGAAATAATTTTTTTAGAGTACTATCTTCTAATTCAGTTCAATATATCCTAATGATCGTTAATGCTGTTAATGGCCTCATATGCAACGGAATTGATTGTAACAATAGGATATTTTGATAAAAATTATACTAAGAAAACAATTAAGAAATTTAAATGATGCATATACAGTTAAAAAACTTATTTAGATTAGCCACACATGTTCAAACAAGTAAACTTGTCAAATATGTTTGCACAAATTTGCTTGTGCAAGTTTATTTGAACGTGTGGCAAAAAACAATTATAATTGTGCAGTTTTCTGCCATACACGTTTCAATTTATATACACGTCTGCACACACTGTGTAATTTTATGCCACATTAAGCCTGATATTTCATATGTCGTACAACAAGGCTTTTCAAGTCTGTTGATTGATTGTAGGACAGAGAAGTCCTCGGATCTCTTCGTCGCATGAAATATCAGCCTCTGGATTTATGCCGCGCGAGGATTTATGCCGCAAGTCAGGAATAGGAGTGAGACTAATTTGCACACAATCACTCTAGTATTGTTTATGTTTTTACGTTGTATTAGTATTGTGTTATGATTTCAGTTTTTCATTATTAATATTAATAAAATTATTGATAAAATTATTGAATTGATTTGTCAATGTAGTAAGTAACGCAGTCATATATTATAACCCACATAAAATGATAGAGGATTACAAAAGGCTTTATGTTATTTGATAACACTTAAGTAGAGAGATAGTTAGCAATGGAATATAGCAAAAAAACAAGTATTTAGTTCTTATACTTTTTGTTCAGTTTGATAATAGGGAGTTTTCGTAATAATGTGAATTTAGATACGGTGAATACTAAAGTCATGTTATTCTTTTCTTAATTAGTTGTTAAGAAGAAGATAACCTGACTTTAGTGTTCACCGATAAACGGTATTGCAAAAAGTCTCTATTGTCTTATATATTTTAACATTTAGGATATTTTTAGCGGGTGTAATTTATGTCCAAAACATACAAAGTGGATTCATTAAATCCAATAAATGCATTACATAGAATATATACATACCTCATAACACTTGTAACTTGTACAAACGATTATAATTATTATCTATTATTTTGTATATGAGATATGCGCGAGTGTGGTGTAGCAGACAGCGCATTGATCTATTATGCTAAAGATTCTGGGTTCGATCCCTTGTAGAACCGAAGATTTTCGTAAGTCCTCTCGGAAGACAATGGCAAACCACCAAGTAGTATTCTTGCCCAGCCTCCGTATTCTGTAACTTGTTATGACTACTAACGATATCGTTACTGTCATAACGAGTTAGGTAGGAGCAGGAAACCTCTCTACCAAAAATTGCCGTTCGAAATCCATGTTTAAACTGTAGGTCCCCATATACCTTGTGTATGATCAGCGCGCAGGTATATGAGAGAGAGAAACTCCTATACGTGCTGGTACAGTATATGGTGACAGTATATGGTAATTGAAGACGAAGACTTCGTACATACAGATATTTATCGTTATTATTCACATTTATGTCTTACTTCTAACCAGCATTTATAAATCTTGAGCCGTACATCCCACTTAAGAGTAATCGTGTATCCCATTTCTATAGAATGTACAGCAAAAATGCAAGTGTTTCAAAAAGGTTTTTTTTTTAATATAATAAATAAACATTTCGGATTCCTAATATATTTTTCATATTAACGAACAGTATTGATTGATAAACAGTAAACAGTTGTGATTGGTATAATTTATTTACTTTAAATATAGTAAATAATACTTCATAAATTAAGTTTCATTAAGGTGTGTGCCGTATATACCGGAGTACTCTATGTCGGGACTCCAAATATCCTTATGTAATAAATGCGGTTATGTGACAAATTAATATTATATAATAGCAATCTTCAAAAAGAGCATCGTCTCATTTGAGCATCGTCTTAAGATCATACAACATTAAAATGTACATGTAATGTCAATTTATATAAACCGAAAAACAATCATATGATGATTGTCTAAATATTGACTCTCATTATTTTGAATAATAATTATTTCAAATATAAGGCGAAGTTTTGCTAACGAATTTCTCGTTTCTCTTTCTGCCAAAGATTTATAATAAACGTGACAGAAATATTTATTAACATTGTATTCTCATAAAACATGCACCATATAATATTTTGTTTCTTATTTAACAGTTATGATACGAATGACGCGTGCTATGTGTTATCGATTGTTTGTTCAAGTCCAAGCTGTCAGAAATTACAGAATGTTAGGAATTGTCAGTACGAAGTAGCAATTTCCATCATAATATCATGTTAGTATCAATTGACATTTTTTTCTCTCAAATTCCAAGTAGTATTTGTATATTCTTTGCAACATATCATACACTGAAATAATGATATCGCGTGACGTAGTAAACACGCAAGTAAACCATGAGAGTGAAAACCACATTCTGCCTTCTGTATTATCGTTTTATTGATTGACGTCTTTTTTTACGCTAATAATTCATAGCTTGAATTGACCGTTAAAATTACAAATGTGAATTTTTTAATGTGCTTTTATTAAGCGGAATTTAAATAGTTTCTAATTAACTCTATTGCCCAAAGATTTTAGCAGAACTAAGAAAGCTCCATAAAATGTACGAAACTGATTAATCTTTGAATGATAAAAATGTTGTGAAATAGGATATGCTTGTTCGTAATACCTTAAATAAGATACAAATATATACACGAGTTGGTTTTGTACATCGCAAGTAAAAATTTTACATTGTTGCTACTTACTTTAGCAAAAGTCCCAATTGACATTGAACATAAGTTACCAGCTCTTAAACTGCAAGGTTCTAAACTTCTGTGAAGAGTTATAATTATCAACGATTTTAATCTCGGTGAAAATGTATACCATTCTACAGCGTATCTGTAAATATTAATTTATAATTTGTTTTTATACAGATTATTATAAATATCTGATTTAAAAGTCTAAACTTTTATATATTAGGTGTTTTTTAATGAAAGGTATTTTTTAATGAAAGAATGTTATTTATTTCACATGAGCATTAAAAAATACATTAATGAAAGTACTTCCCATCACTTGTAAAACGCTACGAATTAATTCCAACACCTAATATAAATATTTGTTTATATCTTTCTCATATAGAAGATATGTAAAGAAGATGCACGCATATACGTTTATCAACTACAAATTAATTTTTCAAGAAAAAAATCTGTTGTTATATAAACTATTAGGTGTTGGAATTAATTCGTAGCGTTTTACAAGAGATGGGAAGTACTTTCATTAATGTATTTTTTAATGCTCATGTGAAATAAATAACATTCTTTCATTAAAAACGCTACGAATTAATTCCAACACCTAATATATATAGTATATAATACTGAATACTGAACGCAGCTAGAAAAATGATTAATCAAATCAACATCGATACAATGTCGAATACGTACTGTTAAATGTTTTCGTTCTTTTCAATTTCATCGAAATGCGAATATTTGTCTGAAAGAGTGACTCCAAAAAAGGAATTTTTTTCGTCCGTTTTTTGGGCCCTCAATTTTTGCATTGAACTGTGTGCCAAATGATACCCTATAATAAGATATTAATTACAAAGAATTTCAGGTTGAAGCAACAATTATTATCATAGCTGGAGGAGAGGGGGGGGGGTCACATATTATGTCTATGCGAAAATCCATTTTCTTTTACATTCCCAGCTCTGATAATAATTGTTATTTCAATTTTAAACTTCTTTGTAATTAATGTTTTAATATAAGATAAAATTTGGCACACAATTCAGTTCCAAAATCGAGGGCCCAAAAAACAGATGATTTTTGGAGTTACTCTTTTTGTTATGTTTCAGCCAATTCTATATACTGAATATACAGTATATGCATATATACTGTGCTTTTAAACTTTGCATTAATTTTTTAATATAATAGACATATAAATACAATATTAATATTTTTTAAACACCAAAATATCATATTTTCCAGAATATGTATAAAAATATATGATAATCATTTTGCATCTGGAATTGTTATTAGCATTAATGATAAATATCAAATTAAGCAAAAGAGAAAAATTCTTACATTTGATAGAACACATTTTGACTTTCATCCAATAATTTTTGACCGGGATAACATAGAATTATCAGCAGCAGTAGTGTGCCTATAATTATTACAATATATTGGAGTAACTGTTCGAATTCATCCAACTCGTATACCATCTATAAAATATAGTATATTATATTATATTTTGTTTAACTTATTTAATATTTATCAATAGATTAATTTTTTCTTTTTTAGTAAACAGTTTATAAATAATACTGCAATGTTTACTAGAAGTGGAGCGAGACTTATAATTGCACCACATAAAAGTAACGATGTTAATGATACTATTCGGTACATTGAATTCAGTACACTAGCAAACCTGTAAAATAATATTAATATTTACAAAATTTTATATATACGTATATACTACAATATTTATTACACAAAGTATGATAAAATTATTTTTTTAATTCTTTACTTTAAAGCAAGTTGATATTTCTTTAAACATATAATGTATTCATCATATATCAATTGCTCGCTTGCCGATTTTTTGAACAATGCGTTCATGCCATTCATATAGCATCCGCCTTTGCTAACTTTCATATTGATACCCGTTTGTGATATTATTTTTTCAAATTGTTGACTGTAAAATAAAAATTTTAAAATAAAATTCAATAAAATTCTCTGGCTTCAAATGGACTTAAAAGGAAAGTTATTTATGTACGTACCTAATGATCGAAAATAAACTACAAGCATGAATAGTACGAGTAACATATATAGCGTCGATACCAATCAAAATAGCTACACCCGTCACAACCACAATTATGTTATAGCAAAACAGCGGTACGAAATATTTGTCTTTATCTATTTTATATTCTATAGACAACATGAAAAATCGTGGTCGTGACTCGTTAAGAGGCAATATAACATCAAGTAATATCGGTTTAATTAGAACCATTAGATATATAATTGTTATAATGTACAGTGCAACTGCATTTTCATAAAAAAATATTTTTGTATGTTTTATATATTTTATATATTTATAAATTATATACGCAATATACAATATTTATGCACAAAATTATATTATAAATAAATATATATTTATTAAAACAGGATAATGAAATGTCATATCACTTAATGACTGAACTATATTTGTGGAGTATCAGTTTTTTAACTAATATGAACAAATTCTGTTAGGTATGACATTAAGAATCAGAGTTGGACAAAGACGGACACATCAGTTTGTGAAATGACGAATAATAAATAAATCAATTGTTTATGATTGGCAGTTAACTGATTGAAAAATCATGAAGAAGCATCATATTTATGCCGTTAAAAAGTTTCTACATCCATGATCACTGCTCGATCTGATTTTAAATTTGGGTACCTGAAATTTACGGATACCCGAACATTACAAACATTCGAATCCCGATCCGATCCCGAAAAAAATTCCCGACCCAAATCCGAAATCTCGGGTATCTGCACACCCCTAATTAATAATATTTCATCGATGTATTTTTAAATTTAGACAAAGACGTGCAAAAAGAATTATATTTGTTAAGAGAGGAGGAAGGACTAAATTGGAACATTCAAAGATCACAAACCTTTGTTCATTAACTTTGTCCTAAACTTAACTCCGGTTATTCGTTAGAGACCATTTTCCAGACTTCGATAATTAATTCTATATCAGTTCAATATTAATTTTATTAACAATAAATATCTCTATCTTATTTTTAAAGCAAATGACATTTTGTATATCCTGCATTTTAAAAATTTGTTTGTCTCTTATTTCCATTCAATTTCGTTCGATTTGTGATGTCACACAAAATTTCTAAGAAATACAGTTTATTCGATCAGTTAAAAAAGCGAATACCCCACAATTTTTCAACAAGATAATTAAATAAGAAAATAGATTTTACCATTTAAATTTCTATAAAATAACTAGAAGGAAATTAATGTTAAAATTAATTGTCGAAAAAAGCAATTTTCCAAGATCATCTAAATGTCATCGTCATTTTTTAAATGGAATTATGTGATCTTTTACATAATATGATTCTTGTATAATAATTATTCTTATTAATAATTTACAAGATATTTATTAATAATTTACAACTTATTCTATAACTGATATATTTTGAAATGAAACATATAAAATATCTCGAAAACTATTATAATATAAATGTATAATATTTATTATTTACTATAATGGACACTCGCTGATCAACTTGACATATATTGTAAAGATCACGACCCTGAGTGACTTCTAACAGATTTTAGTCATCGCTTGTTATTCGTTATAAACAAAAAAAAGTTAAATTTACACTCCGCCTCTCGCTTTGTGTTATAAAGTGTATGCATAGAAGCAGTATATATATGCCATTCCTCTATGAGGGGTGGCACTCCCTAAGAAAAATAACTCAACCCATAAGTGTATGTTTTGCAACGCAAAACAAGAGTTATTCCACATTTCGAAAGCTATACAATAATTTGCAGTTAGACAATTAGCTATGTTTTTAGTTTAATTGAAAATGCTAAAAAAAAGTGCATATTTTACATACTTTATTATTTTTAACAAATAAATATCTCAAAAAAGATATAAGATATAAGAGTCAATGCGGGATGTATAGGCACGCAAAGAGACTAAGGAATTTAATCTAAGAAGAATATTACATTACCTAGAATATACATTTCCTAGACATTTTCAATAATTGTATCAAGATTTTCAAAATTCACTATTTTTATTGTGATAAAATCGACTAGAATAAAATAATTTGTAAGCTTTACAAAAATAATATTGTATCAATTTAAAAGATAATAAAAAATTTTAAAGTAATGTTTTGTATGAACGACATATTGATAACACTTCTTTCGCCGCGATATTTGAAAGATGATAGAAAGTGATTCGAAAGACAAATACTTTAATTAAAATATTTGTACCGCTTTTTTGTATTAATAGATATATTTGTATTAATAGATATATTTGTATTAATAGATATATTTTTGAAAAAACTTATATTATATATACACCTAATTAAAAAATGACCATGGCTTTATAAGATCATAAATAATTAATTTTTTCGGAAATAAATTTTATTATATTATTTGTCCTCCTCCTTCAAATTAATAATAAATAAATAATTAATAATAACATAATAATTAATAATAAATAAAAAGCCAACATTTTTTACTCTTTTTGTGATTTTCTATAAAATGAAGCAAGAACAAACAAATCTTTGAAAGATTTTTTTTCTTAGTCAACCTTCCACATATTTCTAATGTAAAATATAAAATGAAAAGTAAAAGAAAAAATTTCTATAATTTTACAGACGTTTATATACAATGATATATATAACATCATATAGGATTATATATAACTATACATAAATTTATATATAACTATTTGGAAAAAATGTATAATCATTATATATATATATATATATATATATATATATATATATATATATATATATATTAAAAATCTTTTTTAATCGGTCTTTTTAATAGGCTTTATTTCATGCTAAAAGAACATTCCTAAGTTTTTATTAAAAATATTAAGATTTAAAGGTCGCTAGTGAACAATTAAGAGTTTTTTAAAATTTTGTCAAATTGGGGCATTTAATTTGAGGATGTGGACAAAAGCACAAAGTGATTTACTTTAAACTTGTAAAAAAATTTTTTCTATCCTTAAAAATGTTTTATTAAATGCAACTTTTAAAGGCTCTGTAGGAGATCCCGGAAAAATTCTAATTGGATCTTGTTCTGAATGAACAGACGTACAAGGGGGAGTAATGATCCATTTGAACACTTGGAACCTTATTAAAATCAATTTTCAACTCAAAATTTGGTGATTTTTTCACATTAATCGGGCTATATTTCTTAAGGCATATATAGAGCTAAATGAATTATTGCACTAAGTACAGCGATCAAACACACATACAGTATCATATTTAAAATTCGGATTAAGTTATTTTTGCATCAAATCAAATTAAAGAAAATCGAAACTTTGATTTTAAAATCGTTCACTAGCGACCTCTAAATCTTAATGTTTTTTAAAATAAAAATTTAGGAATATTTCTTTTCATGAAATGGAAACTTTTGTGCTAAGAGGCCGATTAAAAAAAAATTTTTTTTTCTTGTCAGTCTAATGTATATGTATAATGTATATGTATAATGTATATGTATTGTATAAATATCAGGTTGCTTCTCGCCCTAATGAAGCGGACTGCAAGATTCACCAAATGTTGGATCTGAACACGGAGAAAACTCGAAACGCATAATCTTTATATAGAAATCATCCGTGGAAGCCTCTCAAGAATAGTATATGTATAACTTATATATATATATATATATATATATATACATATATGGTTACATATATTGTACTTATTAACATTTAAATTCGTACCATGTATTACTTAAAATTTATAAATATGTAAATGTGTTAAAAAGATTAAAATTAATATTTTCTTTGCAAAAGTTCTATAATGTTGATTTTGTTGACAAAAGAAATCTTTTATGGAGTTACTTATTAGATCTATATTTTTTAATATATAGTATTAATTTATTTATATATTTTATATGTAAACACTTACTTGCATAAATTAATGTAAATTTTTGTGATAGAATAGAATAATTCTTAAGAATACGCATTTCAAATTCATCCGTAAATATATTCCAGTGATTTTCCATAGCTTTATATAAATATCGTATCTGATCATAATAAAGAATTTCATAAAAATGATTAAAAAGCGTTATTGCGTATAATAAAGATCAGTAATGTTTTTCGCATACATACCTTGTCATGATTCATAAACTCATTTGAAAGCTTAATGATGAACAAGATAGAACAAACAATGTAATAAAAATTTTCGAAAACTCTTCGCATATTTTTCAATTGATCATGTAAAGTTAATATCTAAGAGTAAAATTAATTATTTTAAGTTATTAATATTATGTAATATATACAAGGTGTTCAAAAAAAGTCGAGATCCCGGATTTACTCAGAAGGATGACGTCTTTGAAAGTCAGTTTAACCTTGGATCACCAAGATCAAAGTAAGATCAATACGATTTTTTTTTAATGGAACTATCCTATTTTTGAAGCCAATACCTAATAACTAGGGTTCTAACGGTTAGTGTCTTATATTTATTTTTGCACAAAAAATTAATTTTTACATGAAAATGAAAAAAAAGGGTATAATCTCCAATGGCCTTGAAATCCAGGACAAATGTTATCCGTTACATGATCCTAAACAACATTCAAGAAGTTTTAATCGTCGGTCGGATACCTTCCGTAATGCTAATGCCAGCGATACTGTAATTTTCAAGCCTTATAATTCGAAAAATACTTAATGAAAAGTAATTTTATTACAGTGTTTTGACACCAGTTATTATATTCTGGCATAAAAAAATAGGATGTTCCATTTTAAAAATCAATTTGATCTTGACTTGACATTGGCGACGCCACCCAAAGTCAAACTGATAAAATCTATAAATAGATCTTTTTATATCTTACAACTTTTGTCTGAAACATTTCTTTCAAAAACATCATCTTCTCGAGTAAATCCGGAATCCTGACTGTTTTTAGACGTTCTATATATAGGGTGTCCTGCAATTTTTTGCCAAACACTTTTGTGTAGATAGCAAATTAAACTGAATCAAGAAGTCCTCTACCATTTTGCAATTTTCACAATGGTTAATGAAATATTAATTACTAAGAATTACCGAATATTGGTCTTCAATAATTTTTTTTTTAAATTCTGTTAACTTTACAGAGATAAAAATTGTTTATTTTCTTCTCATAGAGCTCTGAGAATTTTTTTAGAATTTTTTAAAAATTTTCTAATGCCGTGTTTTCTCATGTTAGTAAAAATAGTTGCCAATGAGAAAATGCAGTACTAAAAAATTAATTCAAAATTCTGAAAAAATTCTTAGAGCTCTATGAGAAGAAAATAAACAATTTTTGTCTCTTGCTGTTTTTCTTGCTGTTTTTCTGTAAAGTCGATGATATTTGAGTAAAAAATTATTAAAGACCAATATTTGGCAATTTTTAGTAATTAACTCGTCGTTTAGTAATTAACTCTCGTTAACTATTGCGAAAATTGCAAAACGGTAGAGGACTTTTTGACAGTTTAGTCTGCTCTATCTATACATAAAAACGCTTGGTAAAAAATTACGAGACACCCTGTACGTGTATGTGTACAGAATGTCCGATAAGTTTTGCTCCGGTAAACATTGCATGAAATGCGCTTATTATCAAATGCGCATCAACAACTCATGCGCAACTCATGGATAAATAGCCATCTAAACGTAGTTTATAATTGATTAAGCTTTTATCTAAAAAATGACTTAAAATAAAAATTTTTTAATATCTTTATTTAATTTTTTGAAAACTTGCTAATAATAGTTTAAGTTGTAAAAATTAGGACATTGTATAATTATAATATAAAATTATATATAATTATATAATAATCTTATAGATGTAATGGTTATGTATAACTACAAATTACACGTAAATTTATACATATTTATGTACAACCATATAAATTCATATAAAAATATATAAAGTAATGTATAATCTGTTATATATAAATTATGTATCATTTTATTATTTAATATATTTTTATGTAATTTTTTATATAGTTATATATTTATCATACAATTATACACATATACTTATATATGATTATGTATGAACAATTTTTTTCCCGGAGATGATTATATACAAATTTACATAGAGTTATATATAATCTTGTATAATATTATATTTTGTTGTGTGTGTATATATATATATATATATATATATATATATATATATATATATGTCTATAAGATTATATATAATTATATAAATCTATTAAACTGATCTATTATATTTTTGTTAGCATTATCTTTATTGGCATTCAGAATTCATGAATTATCATGAAGTATCCGTACATTCACGTAAGTTAAACAACGTTAAGTATGGATATGCTTTAGAATGGATAACTATTTGTATTAACCATGATAATTTTTTTTTAGTTTTTTTATCATAATTTTATTATCATTTCGTTATGTGATATTAAGCAATAAAATTTATTTTAACAATAAAACTTTATATAGATTAATTATAGCTTTCAAGTTTTCGGTACATATAATTATATATATATTTATAATACATCTAATTGTATCTATATGAGCAGATTTTGTATATATTTATGTATGATACCTTATATATATATACATATATATACATACATATATATATATATATATATATATATATATATATATATATATATATTATACATACATTTTTTCTACTATTTTTTCCCGGGCGAATTCATGTAAACGAAAACGTATTGACGCATTATTACCTCAAAAGGAAGCGAACTTATGTGAATTACAAGATATGAAATCGGTAACCATCTTCTTACGAATTTATTTTGTAATGGCCAAAGACCCAAGTGTGATAATAATATTTTATTGACATTATACTCTCGTAGAACATGCACCAGCATGATATTGCTATTTGAATGCTACGATACGAATGACACGCATATGTGTCATCATTTTTTTTCAAGTTTCCAGTAGTATGAAATTGTAGGTTGTCAAAAATTGTTAGCATATGCTCTAGCTACCATAGTGATATATAATAATAACTATGTATCTTAAAACTGAATTGCCATTCTTCCATTCCCCATCCTTATATTTCAAAAAGCACTTGAGGACTTGAGATATACTTTTTCTGGTTGAACACTTACATATACAAAATAATAACATTGCGTTATACTTTAACAGTGACATGCAAGTATTTATGAGCATGAGAATGAACACTTGGTGCCCTGTCTTGTTATTTTATTCATTAGTTATTACCGTCACAAATACTGATATAAAATTACGGAGTGACATGAGATTTATAGGCGACGGATTCGATTCCAACCCTTATTCTCATATGTGTACACGTCTCATAATACCTTGGTTTTATAAGAGATTGATTGGAGGATTAAAGAAATTACGAGTAAAGGAATATAAAGTGAATGATAATACATTTTTTGATAACTCATATTTTAATTATATCTACGTTTAGTATGAAATGTGTTATAATAAATAAATACAATCTCATTTACATATAGTAACAATACAGCATAAAAAAACATGACAAAGTATATATTGAATGGACAGACATAGTAATTGAGAGAGAATAATAAAACTGTAAAAAAAGTAGTGTTCTGAGTGATATTTTTATGTGACTAATCTCTCTCTTTTCTTTTGCAATTTTTAGCACGAGTTGCGATCATTAATAGACGCAGGTATAGTCGGTTTTAAGTGTTTCTTATGTCCGAGCGGAGTCGATGAATTTCCACATGTCTCTGTGGATGATGTGAAGAAAACTATTTTGGAATTACTATCTACAAAGACTGTGCTAGCGGTATCTATTGCATCACGCATTATACTTACATTCTCGTTATTATAAATCCAATCGTAAATGTGTTTGCAGTTTCACGCAGAATTTGAGCGAGATGAGAAAATGAATTTATTAAAAGGTACGTACGAATATAACACTTTCAAGTTTTTGCGAAAATCAATTTTTTTGTATTGCATATTTTTAGATGATCCAGGATTGTATGACACTTTCTTGCATATTCGACCCGATATTATGGAACTTGATGCCGTAAAATTAATTTGTGATTGGTGCATAAAATATAAGTAAGTCAAAGAGAAGGAGAGATTTTGGTTTTGATATTTTGGTGTTCTGTATAAAAATAATGTTTAAATAAAATTCTCAAGCTTTCGATGCCACATAGTACATTTGTCAAGCGCGGAATGTTTGGCATTAATAAAGGATGCCAAAACTCTTGGTGCACCTTTAACCGTAGAAACGTGCTATCACTACCTGGTATTAGCCGCGGAAGAGATTCCAGCAGGTTTTACTGAATTCAAATGTTGCCCGCCGATCAGGAAAAATAGTAATCGAGTAAATAAACTACTTTTTTGCCTAATATCCATTTTTCTTTTTAACAATTTCAATTGTAATCATCATCTTTATCTTCGATGATCAGATGTTACAAAACAATACCTATTTGAAAAAAATTTGTCATTATCTATCGATATATAACATGCAGAAATATTTTAATTGAATAAATTTTTAAGTTTTCACGAGTGATTTCTATATTTAATATCAGATTTAAACTTATTTGATAAAATTATTCGTGATAAGTCAATTTTCAATTTTATACAAATGTTTATAGGAACAATTGTGGCATGGTGTTAAAAACGGGACGTTAGATATGATTGTTTCGGATCATTCTCCCTGTGTGTCAGAATTGAAAACTTCCGGAAATTTTTTGACTGCTTGGGGTGGAATTTCTTCGTTGCAATTCGGTATAAATTTATATAAAATTTATCAGAAAGTATAAAATAAAAATATTATAGGATGGAAAAAGGGAGAGGGAAAGGGAAAAATAAATAATAGTGTCTTCAAAAATACAAATAGGGTTACCATTGATATGGACAGCCGCGAAAATGAGAGGCATACCATTTTTTGATGTTTCGAAGCTGTTAAGCAATCAACCTGCAAAGTTGTGCGGTCTCGAAGACCGTAAAGGTGATTTATCAGTTGGAAAGGACGCGGATTTTGTTATTTGGGATCCAGAGGAATCTATTAAGGTCAGTTCTGTTGTATATACGTTATTTTATTTTAATTTCGAAAAATACAGAGCACTGCGCGGGTATTATCAAAAAATTATTATATTTTTGCAGATCGAGGCAGACGACATTTATCACAAAAACAAAGTAAGTAAATACATAAGTTATACTGATTAAAATAGAAAATAATAATTCTTACGAAAAATCTCACCAAATTTCCAAAAATGTTTACAGCTAACACCGTATCAAGGAAAGATTCTATTTGGAAAAGTAATCGCAACTGTCCTTAGGGGACGATTTGTTTTTAAGGAGGGAAAGATTTGCGATAAACCTTTAGGGAAATTATTGTTAAATGCAAATATTTTGCAAACGATAAAAACCCAATAAACTTTATTTCGTTTCATCGCTCATGAATCTTTACAGATTTTTTCGTTTTTACTTTTAATCCATTAAAGCTTTAATCCATTAAGACCATGGCAAAATTAATAAAAGAGGAACAACTGGAAATAAGATCGAAGTATGAAAAGCATTTCTGATACATAAAAAGTACATCATAAAAATCAATTTTGCAACTAATTCTATAAACAAATTATTAAATATTAACAGTAGAGGGAAAACTAGTTATATCGATCTATAACGATTTATACATGATTTTGCAATTTTTCCAAAGATAAAAATTTTTCACCGCTTTTGCTTCTCATATGGATCGTTTTTTGCCCGTTTCTTGCACTCGCAAGCACTCGTGTATAATAACGAATATACACGAGTATGCGTATGAATATTTTTGAGGAGATTGCTCATTTTTAATATGCGTTTTTCCGTTGATGAACGATAAACGAGTATAATCATGAGTATTTTTTTAATGAATTGTCCGTTTTCAACGTGCGTGCGCGCACACACATACATATAAAAGTGAAACTCTTCAGCCAATACAGGTAACAGCAAATCTTGCCTGTGTCGAATATTGGTCAATAGGGCACCGATATACACAGCAGATCGCACGATGTTCTTCGAGAATGTGCAGAGTGAAATGGCTCGAAAAATCGTTACGATTTTTAGCGCTAACTGTTTCTCGACATTTATTCTATAATCATAAGTAGAACGTTTTTCATTAACATGAAACATTAATAAAAAATTATTATAAATATGTGTAATATTTTCGCAAAACGATATACCGAGATATAAATATTTAAAACGTAAACATAAAAATACTTCTACATCACTTTTATCTGACATTTACATGAGTAAAAATATAGGTAAAAATATACGTGAAAATATCTATAACTATGAATATATTTTCTTTTATTTTTGTTTTTTCCCTTTTAATTTTTTTCTTTTGTTATGTAATTTTTATAAATTTAAAGACTCTTTTTCATTCATGAAATACACGCAATATATAACGAGTATTCTACAGTTTGAAGCATACTGAATGGTAAATCTTCCTTGAGGAGGAGTGGCATTCTCACCGCTCTTTTGCCACCACGCATCTGCGGTATAAAAGCAACCTGCGTTGCAGCGCGCTTAGTTTCATTTCGGAGTAGCCGATTGTGAAACGTATTTTCAACGTGAGTACCACAATCTACGTAGTAAAGAATCTACTTTATACAGGAAAAAGTGAATTTTATTTTCGATCGAATTTGTGTATTATACGTACTTCATTGTTACTTATTAATTACAATTTGCAATCTCAATTGCCTTTTTAAACATTTTGTGCTTAAAGTGCGAAATATAATATACACATGTTTTAGAGAGAAAAAAGAAGATAAACGTAGAAAATTTTAACGTGTCGCATCTTATTACATAATATTTACACGTTTGTCCAAATTATCAATCAGAAATATTAGTTTCACAATATATATATTAATATTACGTAATACACACTACATGCGAAAATTTCTATATTTCTAAAATAATATTTCCATCACACATACACGGTTTCGTCATTATATCGACTTTTTATTTTACGCAATAAAAACTTCTCCATAAATGTTGCTCCAATTTCACGACCTCGATCATTAAAGAGAGATCGGACCAATGCTCTTTGGACATATATCATTGCACATGAAACTCTCGCCAATAACTGAGCATCTCATTCCTCTGTATTTTACACGATGACTATTTTATGTTGATGTAACATTTAAATTGCTTCATAATTTTTGTTTTTTGCGTGACGCGAAGCTGATAAATTATGTATAGAGTTGCGAAACTCTCTGTAAGATATATATATATATATATATATATATATATATATATATATACACATACATACTGGGTGATCTGAAATTCACAAATTCGGAGTACAGGACATGATACTTTATGCTAACATAAATAACTTTTTCCTTTAGCAAAATTGCGTTCGATAAATAATTTTTGCACTTATTTGTTAACTAACCTGCTCTCCTGCAAAAACTACTTATCGGACGCAATTTTGCTACAGAAAAAAATTGTTTTTTGTGCTAAAATGAACAACTTTTTCTTATAGTAAAATTACATTCCATAAATAATTTTTGCGTTTATTCGGTATAACTTCAATCTGCTCTCCTGGGAAAACTACTTGTTACATAAAACTACTTGTTGCCAAAGGAAAAGTTGTTTCTTTTAGCATAAAGTATCATATCCTGTACTTCGAATTCGTGAATTTCGGATCATCCTGTATATATATTCTATTTGGAGTCTTCACCTTTTGTGACCATATCTACATATATTTTCGAAATCTTTGAATTTTATATTCTCGAATCGCGCGTGTGTTGATTACATGATTTCAATAATCTTGTCCCTAATTTCCAGATGAAATTTCACATTATAGTCCTGACCACATTGCTTCTGGCGACCATGATTGCCGCGTATCCACAGAAAGATGGGCAAATCTTCAGCAATGAGGCAATCCGGCAAGCTCAGAATACTTATCTTATCCCGAAGGATGCGACTATACAAAAGGTTCAAGAGGGTATCGAATTGGCCGCTTACGAATCAATCCCCGGGGATCAGAGGATCAATCTTTTCGAGATCTTGGGCGAGCATGTGCCACCCGAGGTAGTGAACAATCTTCAGACCCAAATCGACCAAATAGGTCGAAATTAAATTCTTCCCTCTCGCATAATCGTCATTATCGTCATCATCATGTTAAAAATAATCATATCCTAAGTGCCTTCGTAGAAAAGTATTTGTAAATAAGTGATTCTTTTGTATCTTGCTTTTGTATTACACAAAAATTTGTTTACGTCTTGTAGAAAGTTTCCACTTTTCGTAAATACATTATATGAAAAATATTTTTATATGTATGTATCATTTTCTACCTGTGATTACGTTTATGTATATTCATTTACAAATAGATTATTATCGATATTGCACGTGTAAAAAATATCACAGTGTACTTTATAACAAAATACTTTGTACTTGTCTTTCATAATTTCGTTGCTTTTTTCGATAGCTTCATAGATTACTTAACATTCAAATAAGTAGGCATTCCTCAAAATGCGCAGATCGTGAAATTAATCATGTATTCTCATAAGGATCTCTTAGTCTGAATTATGTATGCTGTTAGCGATATATCATAGAGAAAGTTGCAGAACTACTCATCGAAGAAGCGTACTTTCACTTCTATTTATCATGTTACTGAACGTGACTTTTCTGTTCTGTGGTTTATTACATGACACAGCTAAATCGAAAATTTCAACATAATCAAAGCACGAAAGGATTATGAGATCATGTTTTCCGTTTTCTGCTCTGCTAATTTTATTGTCTCATTATTATAATACATATTGAGAACGGAAGGTCTCGATTCACTTTTTACTTTTTGTGGAACTTTCACTTTCTTTTATATATACAGCTGTGCATACGTAAATGAGATAGATCTATCAGACAAATCATTATATAACAATAATACGCTTTCATCTTATGCTACCGGTTACAAAAGCTTAATAAAAAATAGTTACTATAGTTAGTGTTTCTTATTTCATTTCTTTTTCTCAAATTTCTAAACTAATTTCTCGCAAATACATTGTACTCAGATCATATATTTTTCTAGAAATCTATAATACCATCACACAATAATGATGAATTTCTTTCACGAGTAAGTAGGGCGTTTTAATAAAAACAAATATTTTCATGTATCAACATTACATACATTTTGGAATATAAAAATCACAAATGACATTTGTACATTAATGTTAAATAACTTAAGAACAGTTTTATTATGTTAAGATTACAAATCTGAGAACTATGTAAATGAGTTTTCGACAATTTTCGATTCATTTGATTAAATTATTTTCTTCATTAAGAATTTCGAATTATTAGTCTTTTTTCAGCGTACACGTATGGGCTCGATGAGAAGAATTACAAATGTATTTCCACCTTTCTGAATAACCAAAGCATATAAAAAATCATTATAAGACATACTTTCTTAAATAATATTAAGTATTGTAATTATTAATCCAATGATTTAAAAAATATTTTGAAGTATGCAAATTCCAAATTTAGTAAGCACGAAGAAAAATTCACGATCCAAATAATACTATGTATGAATCGCACTTATTATTAGTACATTATCTTGCATTTCAATTGTTATTTTTTTCTATAATACTTAAACTCCACCCGAAATGTTTATATCAATGCTGTTATATATATGTTATATTTCTTATCAGTCAGGTGTATTGATAAAAAAACAGGTGTTGAAAATTTGAGTATCTTTCACACGTTCAAAAATATAATGCAACGCTTTGATAAAAAGACATTCCAAATTTATCTCATTGATTCATGTCTTTATATCCTATATGTTACGAAAAACTTAGAAGAAATATATATATATATATATATATATATATATGTATATGTATATATATATATATATAATGCGCTCTCTTATATTATCAAATAAAAAATCTAAATTGTGGAATGAGATATATTTAATCTTAAAAACTATTATACTTAATGTTAAAAACGCAAGAATTACAAAAAAGAAAAGCTATATTCTCCCTGATATTTTGTTGAAGAAATATAATAAAATTGAAATACGCATACTTACATATTTTGACTTCGCAAAAAATTTTAATTATTATACATTTGAAACCGCAAGTAGATATATGATTACAGAGAATATTCATATAAATTTTCTGTAAATTGTGCAGCTATATTGTTGTAAGTGAAAATTTTATGTACTACAACAAAAATGTGTACAAAAATAAAATATTCGAACGACTCAAAATAATCATTAAAAATATAATGCTAATTCGTTTCTATTCTGTTTAATGCAAGAAAATGTACTGTTCATACAAATCGTTATAACTTAAGAAAGTTTTTTATTTGGAATCACCATAGTATTTGCTGTAATGTTCTATGTGCAAATCTTCCCTCCGCATTTACTTCCTGTAAAAATTTAATAATTAAACATGTAACTGTGTACTTAAATCAAATGTACTTATGTACTTAAAATCAAATGAGTTATGAACACTTATTACCATTTATTAAATATTACTTACTTAGATCTCTTAGACCCCTTATCGCTTCTTTCTAAGCTCTTATCATGAGGACGTTTCCTACTGCTGGACGAAGAATGCGATGACTTACTTTTATCACGCTTATCGTGTTTATCACTCTTTTTGGGACTAAACAAACAAATTTCAATTATAACATCATCAAAAATATAAAACTTGTCGGTAATCACCTGTGTTTGGATGATTTGGAAGGAGACCCTTTCTTGTGTGAGCCCCCACTCCGTGATCGATCCGTTCTTTAATTATCAAGAAAAGAAATTTTCTTTACATAAGAATATGTACTATTTATAAACTATCATATTTACCTATGTTTGTCCGATGATCGTTTATCCTTACTAGGTGAACTTTTACTCTTTGAATTCGTGGAACTCTTGTGCTTATGTCTAATATGAAACAAAGAACATCTAAAGTTAATATTTAATAAGAACATTGAAATATATCCAATATATTTTGTATACAATACCTATCTTTTGAAGGTGATGGGGATTGTCTTCGGTTTGTTTTCTTCTTTTTACTAGAACTATAATCGTCACGATAACGATCTTCGCCCCTTTCTTTGTCCTCTTCGGCTGCTTCTCTTTCCAAATCTGACCAATCTTTTCCTGATTCTTCAGAGCTGCCTAATTCTTCTTCTGAAAAAGATAAAAAAAGATTTTAATGGGAAAAATTAAATAAATTAGAGAGAGAGAGAGAGAGAGAAAAAATATAAAAAGCAAAGATTTAAAAATATAATACAATAATTTTGGATAAAGTACCTTCACTATCAGAATCTTCAGAAGCTTCAGAATATTCAGAATCATCATCAGATTCTTCCTCACTCTCCATATCGGATGGCTGTAAATAAATTAAATATAAATAAAATATATGTATCATTCTTATATATTTAGAAAAGTTTCTTGTTTGTCTAAATCTCGAACCTCGTACGCATCATCTTCTTCTTCTTCTTCATCTTCGACTTCTTCATTTTCAACATCACTTTCTGGATCCAAGAATGTCCATCCTCCGCTATCAAAGAATCCTTCAGGATCATCTGTTATAGTTTTCATGATTTTCGTCCAATTCAAAGACTGGACACCCTCTGAATATCGAATATCGCACGAACTAAACAAGAAATTAATAATTATATAAATTTTATTGTCTACTAAATAAAAGACAATAAAGATGATAAGACTGTCAATGTTACATTAAATAATAATGTTACTTACTTTAACCATTCCTTGACATGATCCAACATATTCATAGGAACAGCATTTACCATCGCTACCTTTCGATGATAATCTTTGAAAACAAAAATCATGTCAAAGTTCTTTAGATGAAATTGTACTCTTTCAAAGTGAACCAATTCAACATCTTCCAATGTAATGACAAATGGAGGCTAAACCCAAACATATTATTAATGTAATATTCTTTTTGCCTTAAAATATTAATTTTGTTTCATCGCAGTGTATTACCCATTCTGTGAGATTAACCAAACATCCACTAGTTGGTTGAAGTAAGACAGTACTCCTGTATGGTGCACCAGGAAATCCCAAGTCCCGAAATGGTGTATCAAATTCTATCTCTTGTTTTGTCATTCCTTCAACCTTTATATGACAGAGACATGTATCACACAATAGAAATAAATGTAAAATCTCAATAAGCATAATAATAAAATCAATTAGTAAAATCAAATTTATACACACTTTTTCGCAGAAGCTTTTAAAAGCAGTTTTTAATTTATGTCTAAGTTCTCGTTCCGATTGTTCAGCTGCAAGATCATCACGATCATGCATATGCTGATGTTTACCTAAATCTGTAGTAATTTCTCCAACTTCAGTATAAAACTGCACGTCTACATGTTTCTTTTTACCAAACATAATAGCATGCTAAAAAGACACAAATATTTATATACATAGTGATATACATAAGTAACAATATTCATTCATTAAAAATTAATATTATTCTTACACATTAAACGAATATATATGTTTAAGATAAAATATGATACATACTTTTAAATGGAAATGCAACAGTATAATCATTTCACCATCGCACGGTTGGAAGAAAGCGTTTTTAATGTTATTATAAAGAATGTCTACTTTATCACCGCGTACAGAAGTATAGCGGAATCCATTTGTGTGCGCTTCTAAACCACCAGTCATTCTTTTTGTAACAATATTTGGTCGAATATATAAATCTTTCAATTTGGGATTGCCTTTATTTTGTGATAATATTAAAGTATCTTGTTTTACAAGATCTTCTTTTTCCCTCTCTTCTGCTTCCCTATTTTTGAATTTCTTTTGCACTTCCTTAATCAGTCTAAAGGCTGTATTCAAATTTGACGATGGTGCAGAGATCTCGCCGGGCTCTTTGGTATTTGTGCTTCGATATGTTACTTCCTTAACAAACGTTGCATCAGGCTGAGGGTAAGATCCACCTTCATTTCGTCCCATAGTTGCACCAGGGTGAAAGAAGTTTATTCTAAGATACGTATAATCTCCTTCTACTGACTGTGAAATGTTCTTAATTGTTGATATGTGGAAAGGTACTGGAATACCAGCAATAGGTAAAATCACAGTTTCATACTTCTTATCCACATACAACTTCAATTCTTTGACTTCCGGCTCGCGTGGCATATGACTCAAACTTTTATAAGATACTGTTGATTTACGTATTTTTTCTTGTTCCTTACCGCCAGACTGCTGGGCCAATCGAGCTTTAGCAATTTCATTCAATTGTTGAGCTAATTCTTTTTGATGTTGCTTTCTCTTCTCTTCTGAACTATGCTCTGTTCTCAATTTAGATTCTATTACAGCAGTTCTTTTTCCACGTCCTAGAATTTCTGGCTTTGGCTCATTTTCTTTTCCACTTCCCTCTTCTTCTTCATCTTCGTCATCTTTCACATATATACCTATGTTTTTCACTTTCTTCTTCGATGGTGTTAAATTAGAAGCGGGTTGTCCTTCATTTACTATAACTGTATCGCCTATGAAAAGGGCGTATGTTTTACCTTCTTTGTCAGTTGCGTCTGGATTGGTAAGATTTGAGAGACCAACGTTAACATTAAATACCATGCCTTTCTTAGCTATTGCATGAATTTTCGGACCCAATAGCAAAGAACTTTCTTTGAATTCAATACCCATAGCAAATCCGAAATTCTTAGTTAAATGATTTAACATTTCTGGTTTCTCATCTTTTACAAATTTGATACCAGCCTCATATACTTCACTTATTTTTGTTCCTGCAACTAACTTTTTTAAGATCTCTTCTTCCAGTTGTAACAAAAAATTATAATTACCCTATAACAAGATGTATTATAAATTAAACTAGAAATTTGATTTCAGTGATACGAATACGTATTTTTTTCTACATACCTCAATTGTATTTGTGGGATTAACTAACAGAGTTCTTACTATGTTTGAACAATAATTTTTGTAACGTGCCCCCAATGAGCAAACAATAACACCAAAATGGAGAGTAGTATTTTTATCGCTAACAGCGCTAAATTTAAGTGAATAATTTCCACCGCTTTGTATAATTGCAGGGTAACACATATCTACCTGCGTAATATCTACTCCGGTTACATACTTCTTGTTTGTGATAGCTGTATCTACACTTTCTGCTAGCTTTGAATGTTTAACTTTCTGAAATAGAGATAATTACAATTGTAATGTTTTTATATACATTCCATTTTTCTTTCCACATTTAACTCTCACTAAAATCTCATATAGAATTGAAAAATATATACCTTGTCGGAATCTATGATTTCCATTATCTGATCTTTAAGATACTTGGTGAAGACATCCACTGATATCAGACAGGCTTTCTTTATAGTAATTATTTCACTATCTTCTTTTGGACACATAACATAAGCAGCTGCAGCACTTATATCAATCTATATGAATTATACAAATATAAAGAAATACTTTTTCAACTTGAACATGTACTCGAGTAGACAAATTTTTTTGTGATTTGTGCCTACTTACAGTATCAAAAGATTCGTTCTTTAAAGTGGCTCTCCATGAATCCATAAAAGCACCTGGGTAATTTTCTTTAGAAAATACTCCCAAATTTTTGCCATTTTTACTTTGCTTCATCACTTCAATGAGTTTTGCAAAATTTGCTTTGTCTTCATCGCTCTATAAAAAGATATTCAAATATTGCTCAGCAATTCTATCTATATATATTTAATAATAAAATTATTCTTACACTAATTATACAATATACATACTCTGTCTCTAACAAACAATTTCACAGGTGGTACTCCTGTATCTTCATTTTGATTTTCTACTTTTCTTAAAAATTCAATTTTCTTTTTACTGGCCAAGAAATTGATAGATTCTTCAGTCAATATCATTATAGTATCCGTGAGTTCGTAACTGAACAGCCATGTCTAAAACAAAGCATGTCGATACATAGAAACTTTCAATTTATTTCTTAATAAAAAAAAATGTTATCTTATATTAAGCATTTGCAATAAATTAATTGATATGTAATATTTTTAAATAATAACATTTTATAAACAATAACTATAAATAATAACTTTAATAAACATAATATAATGAAACATAAAATAAATGTGATATGTAGAAAATTGATTCTCAAAAATACAATATATTTTATGTAATTTTTTTTTTAATAAATAATTTAAGGTGTTACAAAAGATACTATAAAAATAAAATTTTTCAGCTTATCAAATACGTATTATTTTTTTAGCAAATCTTTTGTTCACTGCGCTATCTTTTTGACAGCATAATGAAATCATTTTGATATCTCATTGGCTAAACTGTGCTAATGTCACTTGCTATTTCTTTCTTTCTTTATCGAAGAACTTAGAACAATTTCTATTTTGTACATAGAACTGAAGAAAAATTGACACATATTCCATCTTTTGATAAGATACTCGTAACATAAGCAAAGTCCTTAAAAAAATTTTCTAATTCTAAAACACATGTACCTGCAACGCTATGGATTTGCTGTAAACAATATCTTCATCAGTGCCAACGGCAGAAACAAGGCAATCCATTTTACTAAAACTATCATCGGTCCCGACCTCCCCATCCTATAAAAAACAAAAGATTGTATAATAATACGCAACAGTTTTGCTTACCGGGATCAAGAAGCATACAATTTCCTTCACGCTTACCTTCCACGCGGCATACAGGCGCTTCATGCGCCGAAAAAACATATCCTTGTCGAGAGACACGTTTGCCATGGTTTGGCGTTTGGATTTTAATCACGCAGCTGGGGTTCTTCTTGTTCTAACACGAAATTATAATCAACGCTTGCGTCGTAAGCGGGCGAGGGAACAAAACATTCAGAAAACGCGTAGATACCCTCGACGTTATCACATCTTCCGTTTCGGTTTCTTGCGATTTGCACCAATTTACGCGCCGGTACGCAGACCGACTTTTATTTCGTGAATTCAACCGATGGAGTAACGAAGATCGACCGTAAGTTCACGCGACTACAGGCGCGGAGATGGCGGGATTTATAACCAAACATGCAACATGCGACGCTGTGATGCCGCGAATCGTGACGCTTTGCTCACGGAACGCATCCCGCGCAGATCCACCGTGAAAGCGAGGCGTTGATTGGCTAGAGCAGAGAGAAACGGAGAAATCCATATAGTCTGTTCGACTTGCTTACACTTTTTTACACTTTTTAGCACAGACTTTTACATAATGCATAGTGCATAAGAGAATCAACCAATCAAAATTCTTTTCCATGGAATGGGAGGAAAGGAAAGATTCTGATTAGTTGATTCGCTTATGCACTATGCTTTATGTGTTATACAAAAGTCTGTGCTTTATGGATTATGTGTTATGCGTTATGCAAGAGTCTGTGCTTCCCGCTTTACACTGTCACCTATGTATTGTACGTTGTTGGGAAACAACTCACTACCATCCATTCCACCCGGCTCGAGGAACCGGGTGGTTTTTCCATCCTCCTATGGATAGAGTAGAAATCTGAACGTTCTATCTAAGCGTTCAATAAAGACACTCAATAAGAACCTGAACGCTTTCTGGATGCATCCGAATGGAGAATTTGAACACAACCCAGATCATGATGGAAATATACAATATAAGATGAAGTACTCCTGTAGATGCGCAGTAGGAAAGTGCATATTTGGGTATATTTGATTGGTTATTCCAATATTCCAGCGCTATTATATTGTACGTAGGAAAATGCATATCGGACATATTTGATTGGCTATTTCCGTACTGCTACCGCCATTATGCGTAATGTTTCACCTTATATGGCCCAGATTCTGTTTTTCTAGGGACTCTAGTCTAAACTAGACAAAAGAATCAATAATCGTGAATGTCAAGGAAAAATTGAAAGTCTCATGAGACTACTCGAACGAGTTGGATGTGTGTCTCATCCATCTAATTTCGGGTATTGCGTCACCTCAGTTATATTTTTTAAAAAGCGTATATTTTGAAAAGCGTCGGCTTCGATTGTGCATTTGCATTTCTCAATTCATAGTTCCTTCATTCGTTTGGACGTGTTTCCATACGACGCGGAATCGTAGTCGCAGATTGCGCCCGCCAAAAGGATACAATCAAAACCAAAATAGCAAATCGCCTCTAAACATTGGGGCCCGTATTCAGAACACGCTTACATTGCTTACAATGTAGCGCGTTAACATGCTATAATTTACATTACACATACTATAGAATTTTAGAGATAAAAGCGCGTTCTGAATACGGGCCCCAATGTTTAGAGGCGATTTGCCATTTTGATTTTAATTGCATTCTTCTGTTATGTTTACCCAGTTTACCCGGTTTGAAGTGGCCGGTACATTGCATTTTTATTACACGAATTATTCAATTTCGAAGACCATCAGTGACCCAGTATCAATCTGTTGCCTACGAGGCTAATAAAACAAGAAGTTGAAGGCGTACAAATCCTGTCAGCCTGGGAATAACTCTCAAAAAATATATATATGCTTGTAAGTAATTAATCAAGATAAAAGCAACATTCGGCTTTTTTTTTAAGAATGAACTTACCAAGATGTGTAGCGCAAAAACTAGTCAGCAGGAGATATTTGTTCAGAATGACGAGAATTACATATATCCAAAATTAGGCAATTTAATCAAAAAGCTAATTTCTATAATAAAAGATTAAATTATTAGGCTCAATTGAATAAAAACATTAGTAAAAGATAAAAAGAGCTAAGAGCCACCGCTACTTCTTAATTGCTAATATTTAATGTCTTGTAAATTATATTTAACAAACGTTTCGTCCTTACATTAAGACCTTTTTAATGTTAATATATACAAATAATTTCTATCTTATATGCTAAGTAGCTGTTTAAATATCTACCTTACATAATACATCATTTTTTAAAATGCTTTAATTAAAAATTTACTTCTGAGTGTGTGGTGACAATAATTTTCATGTTTTTGTTCTTGTATATTGATTGTCCAGTGACTTATTATTCGGTATCCTTGTGATCTTATTCTCATCTTAATCTATGTTTAGTAAATCGACCTATTTATTTAAAAAATTCAGTGTAACTTAATTAAAAGATAATATATATTAAAGATATTTAAATTTAATGCCTGACCTGCTATTCTTATTTGTGTTTGTATGTCCATTATAATTGATTCATTATAATTGATATCGCAATGATAATGCAACGGTGTTACAAATTCGTCAATTAAAAGAATTGATTTTATATGTTCAAATACTGGTGACATAGCAAGCGACAAAATATAGGAATAACGAAATAAGAAGTGACAGAATCTCTGATGAAATAGTTGAATAAATATTATGACGTTCGTTAAATATTATAATTTACAAGACATTAAATATTAGCGATTAAGAACTAGTGGTGGCTTTTAGCTTTTTTTACTTCTTACTATTAATTCCATAAGGTTTGTACGTGGTCCTTCCATCAAATTTAATAAAAAAAGTTTTCTCACAGTTATGCTTTTTTAATTATATGTATTTAAATGAGTGAATAATTTTATAATTTAATATATTTAAATCGGAATAATAAAATAATATAAATTGTGATGTTTATTTTTTTGACAATGTATTATATAATTTGTACATATTTTAATTTAATATAAGGTTTCAGAGAAAATTTATATGCGTCGTATTTTATTATATTGAGGAATAAGAATTACAAAAACTTTGTTCATATATCAACAAATAATGGATACCACTAGACATTACAAAAATCAATTTGAGGATTATTCCATTGCGGTTAGCCGTAATATAATCAGGGATGATACTAATACGGTATACAAATTTTTTTCATATATATTTTATCATTTAATAAGTAAATATTTAAAATTATAGTGATTAAAAGATATTTAATAGATAAGTGATTATAGTATTTGATGACAAAAATAAATTTTTTTAGATTCATGATGCATTTAAATCATTATTAACATCAAAAATTAAGAATTTTATAGAAGTATTAAAAAAAAATAAAAGAAAATGGCTCGACAGCAGTGACTATTCTGTATACACTGGACAAGCAGGAATTGCATATACATTATATCGTTATGGAAAATATTATAATGATTCTGAGTATATTAATGTAATTATAAAACTTCATGCTTTTAATTTTAAATTAGATGTCATATTGATATGATAAATTTCATAGATGGCAGCAGAAATATTGCAAAGATGTACTACAGAATTCAAAAGCCGACATGAAGTCACATTTCTAACTGGAACTGTAGGTCCATTAGCATTAGCAGCAGTTATACTACACTCACAACAAGAGAAAGAACAAGCAGAACAATTAATTCTTAAGTAAGAACTTAATAATAGTTTTATAGTAATTAAATTGCAAATATATTTTTGAAAATACAAAATTATAAAGTTTTATTCTTTTAATATTTCTGTACTAAATAACTAATTCTGTACTAAAAAATTTGAGTAAACTTTTACATTAGGATACTTCTTTAATGACTTTGACATATGTTATGAAGATGAAGATACTGATCAACTTTTCCTTATAAATTAATCAGCGATCTTTTATAGTTTCTAAGATATTTAGATAATTAGTAAATATCCTGTTTAAAGGGGCCTCTTCCTCATGATCTTGACTTTGATATGTTATCATGATCCTGAGTAATCTCCAATATGTTTTAGCCGTCACTTACTTGATAAATAAGATCAGTAATAGTATTCAAATGTAATACTATCTTGAAATAACTCTGATTCTATATATAATAAATGATATAAATTTGACTGAAAAATACGTGCACATATTTATATATAATATCTACGCATCAAGTACACTTACATGATTGTTATCTCACTTTAATTGTAAAAATCTATTAGGTGTTGGAATTAATTCGTAGCGTTTTACAAGTGATGGGAAGTACTTTCATTAATGTATTTTTTAATGCTCATGTGAAATAAATAACATTCTTTCATTAAAAAACGCTACGAATTAATTCCAACACCTAATAACATTTCGATTACTACCTATATAAATGCTGGTATTCATAGTCTGTTCTTATAATACTATTTTAAGGCCAGCATTCATACTCAGTTCTTATATTCAAGACTGTCTTAAGTCCTTTCTTGAGGCATCATGAACCAAACAGAGAGGACCGTATTAGCGTCTTAAGACGTTACTTAAGATGGTTTTGAAATAAGAACTGACTATGAATATTGGGCTAAGTAATGTTTTCAGATGTTACTACGGTTCAGTGATCAGTTCGTGACATCTCAAAGCTGCATTTAAGATTGTCATTTTATAAGTCATTATATAAATTGAATTTAAATTTTTATTTTTACAAAGGATTGAATATTGAATCTTAATTATTGCTGCTTTAATATTGAGTAATATAAACGTATATTATAACATTTTAATTATAAACTAATTTTATTATTTTTACTGTATTATATTTTATTTTATTAGTTTTTTTAATCTTCAAAAATGCTTTTTTATTTAAGAAGTAAAATTAAAATTTATATATGTGTTTATTCTAGTAAATAATCACTTTATAGAAATACTGTTATACAAGGAAATAAAAACTTTTTTATAGATTGAAATCTTTATCTACTTACATTTTGGATAAACATAGTGGTGTCCCTGATGAATTATTATATGGAAGAGCTGGATATTTAACTGGTTTACTTTATTTAAATTCAAATATAGTTCCAGCTCCTATAGAAGCAGATCTTATCAAACAAGTAAGACTTTTATATATAAGAGGCATGTATGAATTGATTCTTATTAAAAAATACAAAAAAGCATTAACTTTATTTGTCGTTATTAAAAAGAAAGTAAGATTCTTATTTGTATTAAAATTATCTATATTTATAATATTATAGGTTGTTTCTTGTATAATTAATTCTGGAATATCATATGCTACGTCAAATCGTAGTCAATCACCTTTAATGTATTCTTGGCATGATACAGAATATATTGGTGCTGCTCATGGATTAGCAGGCATATTGTATTTGCTCTTGCAGGTATGTTGTATTTTGTGGTTGTAAAAATATATTTTGTGGAAAACGATTATTTGAATCTCTTTATTGCTTATTATCTTATATTTGAAAGCACATTACAATTTTATTTTCTCAATCTAAATTTGTTCTTTTTTTAGGCACGACAATATTTAACGCAGGTGCAGCTCGATGATTATATTAAACCATCTTTGTATTATCTCCAAAAATTGCAATTTTCTTCTGGAAATTTTCCTTCTTCAATTGGCAATTTTTCTGACAAATTAGTACATTGGTGTCATGGAGCACCTGGAATGTCTGCATTATTTTGTTTGGCTTATAAGGTATAAATTTTATATAGTATTTATTAATTTAGTAAAAGTATTTAAATAAAAACTCCATTTAGTCAAAGAAGCTACGTGATATATGGATATTTTCGTGTTTTGATACGTTAAATGCATTTTGTCATTTCATCAATCATTGCAGTTCACTTTATCAAGGGAGAAGTAACCTGATATTAATTGTAAGCCGCTTTTTTTGGGAAGTTTCCTTTATGTACGCTGATCAGCGATAATGGTTTAGTATTAGATTGCTTCTCGCGCTCTGATGAAGTAAAATGTTTACGAAGCATTGGCATTTAATGATAAATATCAAGACAAATAATCTGAAAACTGTATAGCTTTTTTGAAGAAAATATAATAGTGAAAGTCTCTAAAGTAACATCCATTCACTATTATTGCTGTAATTATAGGTGTTTGAAGACCATACATTTCTAGAGACTGCAATACAATGTGGAGAAGTAGCATGGGAACGAGGACTACTAAAAAAAGGATATAGTATTTGTCATGGTGTTTCTGGAAATGGTTATACTTTTATACATTTATTTCAGCAAACAAAGGTTTGATTTTAATTCTTGAATATTTATGAATATACAAACATTTGATAGCGAATTTGATAGCTTGCATACTGAATACAAACTTTAGTGATGCCACACATTTGATTGTATTTGTAATGTCTTCTATCTTACAAGGGAACACAACAACAAGCTGATTTAAATGAGCTTTTAATATGTTGTTTTATGGATAAAAATAGAAGACACATTGTTTTATATATGTTTTAAAACTTTAATCCATTTGAATCCGAATGCATATTTTAATAGCATTCCATTTTTATTTTTGTATAATGATAAATAATTAACTATATTGTGATAAAAGTAAAAAATAACTTGTCTCCTGCACAAGTCGATAAAGAAATCCGCAAATGGAAATCGGTGTCAACTGATTCCTTACGGAACAGCTATAGGTCTGTTTTCTGTGGCTGAATAAGGCTGTGGTCAAAGTCTCGCTACAAATGCTTTGAAACGTTTGATGGGCCAATGAGAAGAAAGAATTTTACAAACTGACCAATTAAAAAAACGCTTCAAAGCGTTTGCAACATTGCGTTAACCATACCCTTAGTGTACACTTTTGGAATTTAAAGTGAGATAGGTATGTGTTTGATCCTTAAAAGTGAAAACGAGAATTCTAGTGCAGTTTAGTGCAGGAACAGAAAACAGACTATATGTTAGTTACAACGCTATTAACGTTGTAATTAAAAATAATATTTTCGACACACAACATCAATATAAAATTAGAGCAGATTTATCAAATTCACTATGAGATTTTAATTTCAATTAATTCTACATTTAAAGTATATTTAATTCTACATTTAAATGTTTTTATTAACAAAAAATTTGATATATTTTATATCGATGCCTGAGCCGTAGAAAGTGCTATATCGAAAAAAAAACATGAAGAAAAGTCTATGTCAAGAAATGAATTAAAAGCAGTCTATTTTGCATGAGTCGTGAAGATCGGTCTATGCCAGAATGCATATGAAGTACGATATCTATGATGTAAAAATACAAGGCATACCATTGCGCATAATAGTGATAGCAATACTGGAAACAACCAATCAAATTTTGCATTTTCCTGCGTATAAGCGCATGTTGGAATAGCCAATAAAATTTTGGCCACAATTTACTCCTACTGCGCATCCTTGGGAATGATACATCTTGGATACTTTCCAGCAAGAACACAGTTTGCCTACGTTAAGGATGAAACGATTCACTGTGTTATATAGTGTCTGATTGTTTCCTTGCTGGAAAGCACTTCTGTCTTCTTACATGATTGTATTGAAAAAGTAAGAAGAACAGTTTAAGTCGCATGAAATTAATGAAGGGTCTATATAGCGCAATATTCACGACTCATAAATTACACAAATTTAGTTACGGAAAATTAAATAATATGAATAAATGAGTGCGCAAAATAGAATTAAAAATCAAAACAATTCCCATCTTAGTCATACTACTATAAAATTTATGAGAAGAAAATATATTGTGCTATATAACCTTTTTAATTTCATGTGACTTGAACCGTTCTTCTCGCTTTCTCGATATATAAATATTTTGTATGCGTTCCGACATACACCGATCTTATGCATCTAAATAAACCGCTTTTCATTCATTTCTTGATATAAACCTTCATGTAAACTGTATAATCTAAACAGTAAAATCTTTCAGATTTAGAAATAACTGAGCTACTTTTTTCTATTCTGGAATCTTTAATTACTTAATCATTCATAATGACATATGAATCATTCATAATGATATAGAAAAAAATGTTACACATTCTACTTTTTGTTTGCTTTCTCATGCTATATATATTACATGCAAACAAATACAATAGTAAAGTAGTAAATAGTAATATAATATAGTTATAGTAATATAATATAGTTTACAGAAGAAATAGTAGTTATTTAAAAATAGAGAAGGTCCATAATAGAAATAACAGAATTCAAAAACTGTATTGCATTTAATTTGTTATTATTTTGAAATTATGCGTTTCGAAATTATGGTTATCTCCAAATTCTTGAAATGCCAACGTTTCGTGAACATTGCAGTTTATTTCATCAGGGGGAGGAGCAGCTTGATATTGAGCAGAGCTGTAATTACTGAGCTGTTCCTCTGGATGATATCCTTTATCTTGTTTCTTTTTTATGATTCGAGAGGGGTGAAAAAAGGAAAGTGGGAGTATAAGCTAAAGGGGGAGTTGGTTAATTTTCGATGATCAGAAGAATGATCTTCCATATTTTACTTATGTTGTAACCTTTTTTAGATTATTAGAGTATTTTTGTATCTCTATAGCTCTATATTTTCTTGGAAAAAGTGATCAACCTAAGATAAAAGAACACCAACGTGACATCAAGTTAAAACACGTCACCATTACTCAATTAGAGAACCTTAAAGGGAGAGAGTGGCAAACTGCATTACGTGACCTATCTCCTCTGATTGGACGCGAGCATCAAAGCTCCATAGGCATGAAAGAGATTGGAGAAAACTGGTCACGTCCTGATCCTCGTTCTGATTGGACGCGATCATTCATGTGAATCAATTTGTCATTATCTTTGAGGCTTTCTAGTCAACATTATCAGAATACAGCACTGAGACAGTATATCAAATACTGTTTGATAAGTCTGGATCTACAATAAATAATTTAAGCCTTAAATAACCCATAAGAAATTGACCAACTACAGTCGAATGCGAGAAGAATAATTGAATGTGATTCGTCTATTCCTTATGGCTTAAGACTTAAAAATCTATTGTGGATTCGGGGTAAAATGAACCAACATTACATACTTAAGAAAATATGGAGAGGCTATAGAGATACAAAAATACCTTAATAATCTAAATATATAATAGATAATAGCTACACAGAAAGGTACATGCTCATGGTGTCGCTCTTTTACATTTTTACGTCAAATGACAAATCTAGAAGTTGAACAAAAATGTAAATTTTGAACTTTTTTTTTCGATTTTAGTGTAAAGTCCATTGCATCACCATCATTTTGTGTCTACTTAAATCTTGTAAAAGAATTTTTGATTCCGTTCAGTAAATTTAAAGATTTATATTGATCTACAAAGTGCCGACAATTTGTGTTTCAAAATTCACTGCCAACGCTGAAAATTTACAAGTTACATATACTATGCATTTTCAGCACTAGCAGTGAGAATTTTGGAACATAGCTTGGCCATTCCAGCATGCTCTTAAATCGTAAAAAATTGACCAATCATAGTCGATTATTCTTCTCATTTAACTGTGATTAATTAATTTTTTTATGATTTAAGACCCTAAGAATGCTTCTATTAGACTCCGTATAAAATATGAAAGACCATTGAAGATTAACCGACTCCTCTCTCCCTTTTGCTACATCTCCACCCCACATGCACACACATGCAAGTTCCCCCTCCTTTCTCTCTCCTTTACCTGTCTTCCCTTCAACTTTCTTCCACTATAAAAAAAAACAGCGTATATAAAGAGAATCACCTAGAGGAACACTGGAACAGAACTCAGTATCATATTGCTCCTCGCTTTGAAGTGAACTGCAATTTTCACAAAATGTGGCATTCATTTCTAAGAATGAATTTTTACATGAAGATAACTCGCGAAACGCATAATTTCTGTATAGATAGTATCCATGAAAGTACCTCAAGAGTATTGTTACTATATTCATTTTAGAATATCAAATACTTATATCGGGCTTGTAAGTTTGCCGAATGGTGTTTTGATTATGGATTACATCAAAATCGATCCCCTGATAGACCTTTTTCTTTATTCGAAGGTAAATTGAGTACATATAATATTTCAAGTATATTTTTACATAATGTTATGTATTTATTTATATATTTTCAGGTCTTGCTGGTGTTATTTATTTTTTATTGGATATGCAACAACCACATTTAGCTAAATTTCCAATGTATGATATTTAAATAAAAATATAATTATTTGAACAGTCAACACATTTTTTTGTTAATAAATATGTTATATTTAAACAATAAGAATTGTATTTTAAACAATAAGAATCATACATTTGAAAATTCAACAACAAAAAATATAAATAATGGCCATAACGGTTAAAGCTAGATTTTAGCTGATTGCAGCAATTAATTTTATGAAGCAACGTGAATGTGCATGAATATATCTGACAATTCCCTTCAAATTTCTACTCTGAACCATGTATGAAAAAAGTGTTTAAAAGTGTTTATGGAACATAAAAACGCTTATTTAAATAGAGAGAGAGAGAGAGAGAGAGCAATAAAGGAGAAAATGAGACAGAGCAACTTGTTTATTTCATGCATGCCCACTCCATTTTGACAAAATCAGGAGAGATGCGCTACTGTATATATTGTGGCAGTAGTGGCTGCAACACAGATTCTTGCATAACGGATAATGAACAGTGCATAAAAGAATCAACCAATCAAAATTTTTCTTTTCCATGGATTGGCAGGAATTGAAAGATTCTGATTAGTTGATTCACTTATGCACTATGTATTATGCGTCAATTTTCCGTAAAAACTGTAAGTTGATTGGCTACACATTTCACAATTCGAGATCTAGCATCGCGGACATAAAGCTTTAAAGCTACAATCAGACAATGTATTAAATATTAAGGATGCACTCCCATGGGGTGCGGAACTGCAGAACGTTCATGATTAGTTATGGCTTCATTTCGCCGATTTCGTTTCGCTAAAATATGTTATCCTATGTTCCATTAAGCAGAATTTGCGGAATGCGCAATTAGCTCTGACCAAGCGCAAGTCTTCCCGTAGATTACTTTCATTACGTCTACTAGAATTGCGTTTGTCATTGGTTTGCATTGATTGCGCATCCGCAAGTTCCGTTTATACATGGAACATAGGAAAATGAATTCCTGTGAATCGGAAATCATATATACATACAGAAACATTGTCTCGACTTTCGCGAAAAGATGGAAAGAAACAGACAAACGAAATGCCGCCTATTACTACTGCGAGTTCCGATTGGCTTTCGCTTTTCCGCTTTCTGCTTTTCTGTCAAGATGTGAACCCGGCCTAAGAGATAGTTTTCTTCGTTTAAACCAGCTTAACGAGGTTAGTTTTATGTGTATGTATATACTTGCATACGCACACAGGCATCGGCGGAATCCGCAAAAGAAATAAATTTGCGCAACTGAAAATGGCGGAATAAAACCATAACCAATCACGAACATCCCGCAGTTCCGCTCCCTGGGAGCGCATACTGAGATTAAAAGATTGAATTTGACCAATCAAAACAATAGGAGCTAAAATTCCTTCGTCCTCATTGGTCAAATTTCAATTTTCAATCTTCAATAGCTGTGTCAAAGTCTCGCTACAAATAAAGCATTTGATGGACCAATTAGAAGAAAGAATTTTACTGATCAATTAAAAAACACTTCCAAAAAAGCGTTTTCAACAACGCGTTGACCGTATAATGTGTAAAACCGAAATCAGGCTGCATTGAAGATTGAGATTAAAGATCAAAGATTGAAATTTCACCAATGAGGACAAAAAAGTTTTGACTCCTTTTGTTCTGATTAGTCAAACTTTAATCTTTCAATCTTCAATTCAATCTTCAATGCGTAATCTAATTCCGGCCTAAAGTGGTTAAAGTGCAAAAAGTGCAAACAACACATACGAATGAACCTACCGTTTCTTAAGCCTCGTGTTCACGATGCTAGAAATCGGTTCGTGACCTCGGATGAAGAAAGAATTGACCAATCGCAATGGTCATGTGATCAAATTGTTCAAATATAATTTGTTAATTTTTTTCTCGGATATCTCGGACCGATTTCTAACATCGTGGACATCGAGCTTTATATATGCTTGATCTCTTTCTGCTACGTGTGTGTGTGTATATATATATATATATATATATATATATATATATATATATATATATTCGCATGCCTCCTGCATGTGTCATATGTGTATACACTAAGCACGAATATACACACGAATAAATACACATGAATAAATACACATGTGTGCAATCGCGTTTTTTTCTAATCATCAAATGTCTCGCATAATCGAAATGTTAAGGGCCGATTAGAACCTTCGTTCCACAACAAAACTCGCAAAATACTATTGTCTTATGTGCACTATTTAGCTTTCATTTCATGCATATGTGTATACATATGTATGTGTATGCATATATACATATGCTGCACCTGAATAGATCTTGCATATATATGCGCATATATTTTTGTAAGCCCTACTCGCGAAATCGCGGAATGCTTTTATCCATGATTGATTGAACGTCGTTGCCTCGTGCATACAATTACTCCGATTACCAATCTCGCCAATCCGACCGTTTTACCTTATAGAGGTATGTTGGTAAGAATTGATAAGAATGGGAGAAGCGGAATCGGAAAGTGGAAAGTGGTAAATTAGAAATTGTCGGCAGAGCGTCGTAAGAGGTTGCAATTTCGTGTGAGGAAATGTGTGATAACTGTTGCTTTGCCGCATCAATATGATATTATACATCCACTTAGAGTGGACTGTGCTTGGATCAGCATAATTATGAAAAGAAGCTTGTGCACGTCTCGCCCGAGAGTCCAATACTATTCTGAGGGAAGTGCGGCTCCCGGGCTCGTATGTACGCTTGGAACAATTTATCGAATCCTGTGTACAGGGTTTTACGGAAATCGCAAGTAAAACGTGTCGCTCGTATCATGAATGTGAGTAAATTTATATTATATTATATTTAGTGGGATTATAATTCGCTATATCTCAAATCAAATTATACGGAGTATTTCACTGTGACTGTAATCGTATGTCTGGTTGAGGAATGATTTTGCATGTTGACAGTACAATGATATATTTCTTAATATCATTTATACACTGCTCCAATAATCTTATATATGTATTTTTTAAATTTATAGTAATTTATATGTAAATACGTAAATATATCTGTCAAGATTGATGCACTAGTCCTAAAAAAATTTGCAGAATCCAATTGTGTGATAGCAGTTAGTCACAATCTTACTCTCTCTTTTTTGTATAAACTATTTTCAGAATATTCCTCTACTCTCTACATTATTCTGGCAATTTGATTATGTAACTCATGTTGGATTATTGACTTAAAATCTTGGTAAACTTGCTTTTAATGACATCTCTGGAATGTAATTATATTTTCGTATCTATTTATAGTTTGAAGTGTTAATTAACATAAATTATTTTTAACTTATAAAAAAGAAATGTTTTAAATATATAACTTATGTTGATCCAAATATTGATAAATTTGTTTTTTAATGATATTTCTGAAATGTAAACTATATTTTCATATTTGTTTTTGAAGTACTAATTAACAAGATTGTTTTGGTAAAAAAAAAATCTTTCTTTTTAGTTGTACTTTCTTATACTTCAATCGTCACGTACATAGATTTATGAAAAAATAGAAGAAATGTAGATAAAAATGTATGTAGAAAATTTTATAACAAATAATTTTATAAAACAGCTAAAAGACAGATTTTCCTTATGATATATATTAACAAAATTTTTTATTTATTTATGTCTAAAAATATATTTATTAATGAATAACTTAAATGCAAGAATCAGATGCGTCTTTACACTTCTTTATTACTAATCAGTAAATTTTAATGAAATGATATATCTTATATACTTGTAAATGTATCACTGAAATATATATATGTAAAATTACTGAGTGCTGTTTTATTTATTTCAATTTAATTATATTGATACTAATTTCTAATCTTCAGTATAATTAAATGTTGTATTGCTTTGAAGCATAACAATTTCAATATAATATTAATTTTCCTCTTTATATATATGTTTGTAAAATATATGAAATTATATTAATTTTATAAAATGAAAAGACTAATATACACACACACACACATTTGTATATATGTATAGGATTCTTCACAAACTTCATGTACTAATAAGAGTATATTAAATATAATAATTGTCAACGAATTATTATGTAAATTTTTTGTTAAAATATTGATATATAATGCTCCATTTAATTCTCAAAGGTGGTCAGCATAGCAGAGAGGTGGTATCGAGAAGGTGGTTGACACGCCTTCATATATTTGAGATGATTGAAAGTGTATCACGCAGAGCACTGAGTGGCTCCAGTGGGAGCTACCACGTTCGTGGTGCTGAATTAGCAAGGAATCGCAGACTAAAATCTTTATCAGCCACTGTTACTTTCCTAGATGATACACAGCATACATTTCAATTAGATGTAAGTCTATAACGTTCTTTCATAGTAACAATTAAATGCAACAATAAAAATAAATATATATTAATAAATAAATAAATATTATAGAAACGAGCAAAAGGACAAGTTTTATTAGATTTGGTGTTTCAACATTTAGAACTTATTGAAAAAGATTATTTTGGTTTACAATATGCTGAAAATGGAGTTAGCACAACTATTCCTACATCTGATATAATGGTAACATATTTTAAAAAGAATTATTTTATTACATACCTGGTCTTTTTCAAAATATTACTTAAAATATATAAATTTTATGTATTAGTGTAAATAAAATAGTAAATACAATTAAAAAATTATTAACCTTTTATATATAAATATTTCTAGAGGTGGCTGGATCCCTCTAAACCTGTGAAAAAGCAGATAAGAAGTAAGGGTAAAGATCCTATATCTTTAACAAAAAAAATATATATATAATTATATGAAAACTAAATATTTTCTGGTTAATTATCTATTATGTGTTATATAGCAAATATATAATATATATTTGTTTGTTTTAGGTGGACATTTCTTTTTTAGAGTAAAATTTTATGTATCCGACCCTAGTAAACTACAAGAAGAATATACTAGATATCAGTTTTATTTACAAATACGTAGAGATATTCTTCAAGGAAAACTCCAATTACCCCCTAGTACAGCTTGTTTAATTGCTAGTTATACAGTTCAGTGTAAGTATATTAAAAATAATGAAGTAAATTTAAATAATTTTAGTCTTGAATACAAATTAATAAAATGAGTTAATACATTGAATTTTTGTATATTGTATATATAGCGGAATTAGGAGATTATCATCCAGAGGAACATGGACCAGGATATCTTTCACAATTGCAATTGATACCTGGACAAACAGAAGAAATGGAGAAGAAGATATCAGAGCTACATAAACTGCATAAGTTTGTACATCTTTATATCTAATATCTAGTAAATCTTGTAATTTGCTTTAATATTACAAATGTATTCTTTTTTTTTATTCATAGGGGACAATTGCCAGCTGATGCAGAATTTAATTTTTTAGATCATGCGAAACGTTTAGATATGTATGGGGTGGAATTACATAAAGCAAGGGTATAGAATATATTAGATTAAAAAGTACTTTTTAAAAATAAAATTAACGTATACATTTTGTTTATCTTTCAGGATTCAACAAATAAAGAAATACAGTTAGGTGTTACATCGATTGGTCTAGTTGTATTTCAGAATGGCATAAAAATCAATGTGTTTTCATGGTCAAAAATAGTTAAAATCTCTTTTAAAAGAAAACAATTTTTTATACAACTTCGACGAGAACAAGTGAGTTTTATTATTCATTAATTTAATATGTATGATTTTCTTTTGTCACTTTTGCGAATTAATTAATTTATGTTGCAGTCTGAAAACTATGACACGTTATTAGGTTTTAACATGCAAACTTATCGTAGTTCTAAAAATCTATGGAAAGCTTGTGTTGAGCACCATACCTTCTTTAGACTTCACAGTCCGAAAATGCGACCAAAACGATTTCCTCTTACTTTAAGTAGTAGATTTACATACTCAGGACGTACAGAATTTCAAACAGTTGAAGATGGAAAGCACAGAGCACGTGTGGAAAGGACATTTATACGGTAATGACACTTTATAGTAGTTAACTTACAAAATTAATATTTTGTAAGGATCTTTCTCAGAAAATTTTTAATATTTAGGTCACCTAGTAAAAAAATTGCTCATACTATTGCAACTGCATCTGTTACTGACGACAAAGGAAAATTGGCAATACCTGGGAGACCTTCACGATCTTATGACAATAAGGTTCAATCCCTCGGTGCTCGTGAACCTCGTCAAGCATGGGGTGAAGGAAATCCAAGTGACGAGTTAGTTACATATAATAATAATATTTATTTATAATATTGAAAAAAATATTCCACAGTTATGCATATAATTACTTTCCTCGTAATTATATATAAATAATCAGCAAGCAAGAAGATTAAGAAAATGATTAAAATTTTAATTACAAAATTTAAACATTAAGAAAGAAAGTGACAAATAAATATAGCATGGTAATTGTTGCGTGAATAAAATAATAAATAGTTAATTAGAAATAAAATTAAGTATAATTATTTAATCATCGTTTTGATTCTTCTTGGAATCATCCTTAGCTAACAATTGATGATTAAAATTAGAATGCCATATTAAAGAAATTAGGATTAACATCCTGTCATATGTGTAAACTTAAAGGTGGAAGATTCTTGTTAGAATGTCATCAAAAACATGGCTATAAAGGAACAATGTTAATGAACATATATTCTACTGCAAGAAGGAGAAATTAATTTAAGAGATATTTCTTTCATAGAGAGATTTAAAGCACAAATATTATTTTCATTATTTAATATTTTTAATACATTTGCAAAGCTTGCTGATGCTATAAAAAGATAATTTTCAATCAAAATTGTTTAAAAAAATATTTTATTTTGGTTTGAAATTTGTGGCAAATAAGGAATAGTAAACTGTGGCGTATTGTTGTTATTCTTTCTTGTCATTGTGTGTGTGTGTGTGTGTGTGTTTTGTTTGCGTAACCAGTATTATATTTTATATTAAAGCCGAAAATTTTTCTTATAATGACATATATGCTACTAACATTATTTCAAGTCGCGTAGCTATATATCTTTTATAACATTTATCTAACCAAGATCTTCCACTTCTGAGAACAAGATGTTTCGTTTTAATTCTAGTAGTCAAAACTGAGAATAACTTCAAGAAGTCGGAATGTACTACGATTAAATGATTAGATTTTATTTCTAATTAATTGTTTATTATTTCATCCGCGCATCAATTATCATGTTTTACTCATATTTGTCGCTTTTCTTAATGTTTTAATATTGTTAGTACATACATACACCCTCTAACCAAGTCCATATGTATATGTATGTATAATTTATTTACAAAATTTATAATGAAAAAATTAGTTTGTAATGTTTGCAATATTTTACATTACATTAATTAGAACAGGATCATTTATATGAATACATCAATTAAGGAGAGCCTTACATATGTATTTCACGGATTTTGATCAGTTTTTGAGGAAAAAATAATCCTTGTAAAGCAATAAATTGCATCTCTGCATATTTTTCAAGAAAATTGTGATTTTAGGTCACGGATCGCTTTTGAACCTGGGGGATAGATATTTAAAAAACAATTTTTATGTGTATATATTATGTCCGAAAATTGACAGTTTTAGAGAAAATTGGCATTCTTTAATTTCAACTGAAGCTTAAAACACCTCGCGAACGGTTGCCATTCATAAAGCAGTAGGAGTCGGCGCAGGTAGTGCAATGTTACGAATCTTATACTCGAATTATATGTTTATACATTCGTATCTGTCAGAGATGTATTTTTCTGATTTTAAATAATTTTAAATATTTCATTTATATTTAAATGAAGAGTAAAAAGATTTAAAAGCGATTTGTCGTCTTGATCTAAATTTATGATTTTCTCGAAAAATACGCAGAGATGCAATTTACTGCTTTACAGGGTTTATTCTTTGTCCCAGAATAACAACGCAAAAGCTGATCAAAATCCGTGAAACACATATGTGAATCTCTCCTTGTAAGTAAAAGAATGCCAATTACTGTCAAAATTAGATGTTGAAATAATACATCTATATATATATATATATATATATATATATCTTAACATTATAATTTGTATTTTTGTGATTTACAATTGTTTTGGAATATACAATTTTTCACGTTATGATTTATTAATTATATAGTTAACGTTTATTTTTATTTAGCATTTTTAGTTTTATTTATCTCCTCTTATAGTGAGGGTGGTTTTTTATCTTTGAGGGAAGAAATAACAGGAAGCTATACACGAGGTGGAGCATTTTCACCAGCGTTAGGATCTCGAGTATTCAGTTATGCAGACGATGATACAACTGCTGAAAGAAATATTTACGATTTGCCAGATTATAGCGAACCTACTAGTTCACCAGCTCCACAAGTACATATGCTATCGAAAATACCTATAATATAATAACTAACAAGTAAAAGTAAAGATATTCAATAAATAATATTTATTAAATATATTTTCCATTATTTTAGATATTAGAAGATGGTTTAGTAACCATATCTTTAACGCCAGATGAACAAGGTCGTTTTGGTTTTAATGTAAAAGGTGGATTAGATTTGGATATGCCAATCTTAGTATCACGAGTAGCACCAAATACACCCGCTGATCGTTGTTACCCAAAATTGAATGAAGGAGATCAAGTATTTAATCATTTAATGCATACTTTTATTCGTATCAAGTCTATGTAATATTTCTTTCTTATAAAATACATTTCTTTTTACAGGTTGTTTATATCAATGGAATCGATGTGAGTGGTTTATTGCATGAACGCGTAGTAAATTTAATACGGCAATCACGCGATCGTGGATCTGGTGAACTTACTCTAACTGTTAGACCTAATGCTCTATATAATGCATTGGCTGGCACCGATGAGACGTCCGAAGAAGAACCGCCTTATAGGTATATAATTCCAAGTCATAAATGTTTTCTACATAATTCTATTGAACTGTATTAAATCTAATTTATTATAATGAATTGTTAGGTATGTACCTGATGCGCCTCATGCAGCTATTGGATCTGATGCACTAGCTCAATCTATGTTACTGCTTGCGGACGGTCTAGCAAGCGGTGCTCTTATCGCGCAATATGAACAGTTATATAGAAAAAATCCGGAACTTACGTCACTTGAATCGAAAAAACCGGAAAATCAATCAAAAAATCGCTATCGGGATATTTCGCCGTGTAAGTTAAAGTTTCTTTATAACAAATAGAATTATATTAATTATATTAATAAGTTATTAAAAAGATCCATTCTCATAAAATAACTATTGAAATAAAATTTGTATATAATGTATATATATTTTTATAGATGATGTTACTCGAGTAATTTTGATGAGATCTGCGAATGGAGATTACATCAATGCGAATTACGTGAACATGGAAATACCAGGTTCAGGCATTATTAATAGGTATATTGCTACACAGGGTCCCTTGTCTTCCACCGTTGCCGACTTTTGGCAAATGGTTTTAGAAGCGGGTAGTACACTTGTCGTAATGCTTACAACCCTAGTTGAACGAGGTCGTGCAAAATGTCATCAATATTGGCCGGCGTATAACGAGACTCTCACATTAAGAAATCTTACACTTACATCGACTGCAGAAAATATCGAAGATACATTTATTTTTAGAGAATTCATACTTCGCGATGTTAATGTGAGTAAAGTCTCTCTCTAATATTATTACAGTTTCTCTAATATTATTGCAATTTATTACACTACTTTTTTTTTAGTACATACTATTTAGTATAAAATAATATCTGATAATATTATTAATGTATGCTTTTTTTCACATATTTCTTTGTAGACTGGAGAAGAAAGAGATATAACACATATGCAATATTGCAGCTGGCCCGATCACGGAGTGCCTAGTGATTGGCGACAATTTACTATGTTTACAGAACGCGTTAGAGCAGCTCGTACTGGAATAGTCGAACCTGCAGTTGTGCATTGTTCTGCTGGAATAGGTCGAACTGGTGTATTAGTTTTAATGGAAACTGCATTGTGTCTAATTGAAGCTAATCAACCAGTGTATCCATTAGATATTGTACGTTCTATGAGAGATCAAAGAGCAATGATGATACAGAATGCTGTAAGTCTTATTTACTACTTCATATTTATTTAGATAATATAATATACAGTTCTATTTATGTGATATTTCTTTCAGAGTCAATATAGATTTGTGTGTGAAGCAGTCCATAAAGCCTATAGCGAAGGAATAGCAAAGCCACTTCCAGAGTTTAGTAGATGAAAATAAAAATCCATATGATGGGCAGCGTTTGTAATTATACCATTTCTTCTTTCACATCTTGCATCAAGCCTCATGCCATTAGAAAGTAGTTTTATATTTTGACAATAACGCGTATAATAATATATATTTAATATAGTATATCCTAATAAAAAAGAGCAGATATGTACTATGTAAAGTATAATCTCACTATACATAATGACGTCCATTTATTACTTCTCATTTATTACTGTAAAATTTCGATTTTTTTTATTTTCTTATACACAGAAGGTCTATTTAATATTTTAGTGATTTATTTTATTTCTTTATGCAAAACACCATTTTGTACAAAATGTGATTATATTTTTTGTCGCGAGAGTATTAATCTTTTATAATAATTTAAAATATTTCTATAAGACATGTATTTAAAAAGCCTCAAAAGAATAATATGTAATACTATGATATATTATTACTAAATTTGTAATATAAAAATAGATTTAATTATACATACATAACAAAAATTGTAAGATATAGTATATATCTATGAAAATTTAATTATAGGTTAAATAAATCGTAATTAATTTAAAAACTAATATATATATTTGCATATATCATCTATATATTATCCTTTTGAATATTGTATCTTATAGAAATATTTTAAATTTATTTTGCTATTAATTAACAAAAACTGCTATTATATATTATATCTGCATATATTATCATTAATTTATTTGGACGATTAAAAATTTTTTTTGCGAAAAGAAACACACGTTTATGCACTTTTTAAGTTTTATTATTAGCTATATTGAAAAAATATTAATGAACAAAAAGAAAAATAATATTAATGCATAAATTAATATATTTACAAATTTGAAGTACAATGAAAATAATGGATAAAAAATTTAGATACAATAACATAAATAAAAAAAGTATTTGCACGCGCTGTAAACAAAAAAATATATAAATAAATTTAATATACTAGATAGTTATCACGTCAACTGTCAATGGACTTAAATAATTTGACTTGAATAATTTTCCTATAATAAAAGTTTGATGATAGATATAATTATAAAATATTGAAAATGAAAAAAATACATCAATTATGATGTCCTCATGTCAAATTTACGTTGTGTATCGATCAACTCCAAATTCATTAAGGAAATTATCATTAACAATTGACGCGGTAAAAGTTTTACGATTTTTGTAATTGCGGAACTTGGTCCATCCTACATAAAAAGTAATTATACAAAAACTATTTAAAGGCACAAGGCGAAGTATAATCTTCAATATTAGCAGCTTGCAGGCAAATTATAGCTATCTTATACACTTAAAGAATATGGTTGTCCGATATGAATCAAAAAATTATGCGAAAGTTTTAAATTATCGGACGACTTAATATCATATAAGAATAAGTTGAAATTTGTTGAGCTTGTTTTTATATGATATTAATTTAAATACTTTAAAAGTTAATTTAAATATTTTAAAATTGTCATTTTTAACTAAGAACTTTTTCACATTCTTTAAAAAATATGCATATTGATCAAAATATGTAATTGGTTTTTCTAGATAGATACGATTAGAATTATAATTCTCTTATTATTATTAAATGTTTATTGTAAATGTGGGACACTATACTATAGATATTTACGCGTTTTCACATATTTATTTTTCACACAAAATGAATCAGATCGATATATTACATACCAGAGAACGGAAGTAACATTTTACTTGTAACGCTGTATCGTTATAAGTTACTTTTTTTTTATAACGAACTGGTAATGGCGTTACCTGTTCTTATCGGTAACGTAATTACATTTTTTTGTAATGGTAACGAATTTTATCATTCTAGTTACTTTTATCGTTACTTTTTATGTTTTGAACCTATTTATATATATTATAGACATAATTTTTATATATTCATTTTTTAATCTTTGATCGATATACGTCATTCGTTATTACTTTGAGATTGTTTTAAGTAATATCTTAAGATTCTAATACGGTTCTATGATTGATTTATGACGTCTTAAGAATGCCATAAACAGATAAAGCTGCATTAACATAAGAACAAACTTTAGTTACTAATCTAAGTTCATCGAAAGTGATGTCATGTATTATAAAAAAAAAATTTATTGTGAAAAATCACTTCAGCTGGATTGTTTCAAGATCGAAATTTTAATCAGTATAATTTGTAACCTGAATATGTATATGTATAAATTCACTTTGAAATATTATTATGTAACAAAGCTCTAGCTTGAACCGAGAAAGCATTTTCCTTTCTTAGTTCACATATTGGTCTAGCGTACATTATTGTTTATTGCTTTTATTAGTATTTAAACAAAAAATATACAATTAAAATTCTTTAGACTGACCTTGTTTCAGCATTAAAAAAGTAACGGAAAAATAATGAATTGTTATTTTCTTACGATAACAAGTAACGGTAACTCATTACTTTTAAAAAGTTACTTCCATTCCCGGCTACATGCATATCTCTTTGTATGAAGCTTTCAAACTTCTAATTAATTTCACGAATCTCACAGGTTCTTTTTAATATACTTATTGTGGATTCTTTAATAATATAATACCTCATCATATGTATTAATACCAGCATTTTATAATCTATTTTTGTATTAATACAAACTGGTACTACAATAAACATTATTAGAACAATGGTCTACAATCTTTCATGCATGGTCAAAAGAATACAAATTATCCGTCTCCAAAATACATGGATAGATATAGTAGTTTTCCTTTTCTTTTTCAATCATTCTTTCTTTCTTTTTACAAAAGTTTCTATCAATTAAAATTGATTTATATTCTTTTTACAATGCACGAAAGAATGGAAAAATAAAAGGATGTCTTGATTCTTAATCAATGTATATCGATATATGTATGCTAAATCTACTTCGGCAAAACAAATCTAAGATATTATTTTAAGGAAAAATTATAAGGGACGCCACTAATCATAAAGTATGTACATATTAGAACACAAAATTATTGTGTGTATGTGTGTGTGTATATGTATGTGAATTATCTTTTCTTGTTCGTTTCATAGTTTATTCTGCGATATTTTCACGATTTATATTTTACTATATATTGTATATAAAAACTAATGTGTATATAGAGTGACCTACGTAAAGTATGACAAATCAATAATTCAGAACATCTAGAAGATACTGAAAAATATGTAGGCAAAAGTGGAACGGTTTTAAAGGTGACGTACTTTGGTCAAGTTGTTTTTTTAGGTGGAGGAGGAGGCGTCAAAAAGATATGAAGATCATCTCCACTTTACCAATGAAAAAAAATTATATTTCATTAAAAAAAGTGAAAAAGTAACTTTCGTATCTTTTCGATATTTTTACGTAAAAAAAAACAACGTGAAAATATATCTCCTTCGAAACCGTTTCACTTTTTGTCTGAACGATTTTCCACATATCTTCTCCGTATTTTTCGAATTAATGGCTTGTCATATTTCACGTGGGCCATCCTATACATATGTAAATCAAACATATACACACACAAACAATATAATTCAATTAGATTATTAATATATTAAAAGAATCTGATGCCATAAAAAAGTGCAAAGTGTGCGTATACATAGAAAAAGAATTTTCAATATACAGCAAAGAAAATAAAAGCAATTAAGTATGTGTAATGAATTTAATATTTACAGATGTACATCAAGATGATGCGTTATAAATTCACCGTGAAAATTTATTATTTAACGTAAGATATATAATTATACAAATGTCTGTGCAAACATATATGCAATTCTCTACTCAAATATTTTTTATCTCTGTGCAAACGAAAATATTTTTAATTAAATATATGTTACGTCAATGTCTACACTCTGCAATATATAACATAATACATTAAAATATTTTTCCAAAATTTATTCGATATATTGTGCATGTCGATTATATATAGAAATAAGTAATAAAAATACTTTATCAATTTATTTTAGATACATTTACATACCGTAATCAGTCGAAATTTTAGACTGTAGTGCCTTGTACATATTCTCTCCCCAAATGCAGTCACGTTAAATACGAATTAAAACATTTGATTTGTGTTGCTTGTGTTGTAAAATTTTGCTTTCAGATATCAATAACATATTAACAATCATAAATATAAATCTCACAAATCTTGATGGTAATAAAATTTATAGATGTCTTGTCTAATTCATACACACTTTTGAAATATATAAATACAAGATAAAACTCTATTATGAAAATAATCCTTTGTAAATTATTCTCTCCTAAATTCGTTTTTATAATTATTTATAAATTATAAATAATCAACATATTTTTCAACTATATAGATGGTTTTTTTATAAAATCAAATTACGCTGTTTCATTTATTTTTTAATTGAGAAAAATTATTTTTGAATGAAAAGTTCGAACTATAAGAAAATATTTTATTCAAATTTTAATTGAACAATAGTTATGAGAAAAATAACTCGAATACCTAAATTAAACTTCTATAAACCCTAAAATGCTATCGATTCGCAAATTTTATGAACAAGTCATAGCAAACTCATTAAATAATACCTTCATATCAAAAGATACTTGATTATCAAGAGGTTCAATTTGCGATGTCAAAAGGTAAGATAAATGAAGATGAATATTTAAAAATTCAGTATTATGATAAATGATCAATTTTTAAGCAATTTTTTTGTTATTTATATCGATAAATTTTATTTAAGAATGCTATTCCAAAACAAAATATAAGTATTCGCTCGTATATGCAAAACAATATAAAAGTTTAATAATCAATTCAGGTCAATAATTTAAAAAACGAGCAATATTATTAAGTAGATAAAAATTTTTACAATTAAATTTATTAAATTACATACATATATTCGAAACGACGGTTCTGACTTTACTTAATCCTCTTTAGCTGATATAAAATTTTTAGCGTGATTTGTGTGATTCATTTGGTTACAAAGTCGATTAATTCGGCAAAAGTTCCTCGGTCGTTGATGAGAAACCCTTATAGACAAATTCTTAAAAAATTTTTTTTATTTGTCAATCGTTTATTGCATACACCCAAACACATTATGTCCAGTAACTTGAAACCTGCTTAAACAATTTTGAATTATAAATATATAATGTAACAAACCAATATTTTAAAGTCTTTTAAATAATGTGTTGTCTCTATCGCAAACAAAAGACTAAACAAGAGAACATGGTCACAGATTATTTAAAAATCTTTAAACGTCCCTTTTCGAATATGTGTATGTAATTTAATTAATTTAATTGTAAAAATTTTATCTACCTAACAATATTATTTGTTTTTTAAATTATTGATCTGAATTGATTATTGAAATCACTTTTATATCGTTTTATTTAAGACTATTACAAGGAAACTCTGAACTATACTTTCATTTTATTGAATTTCATATGCTCATTTTTTCTTTCAAGTTAATAATTATAGTTACTTATGTTTATAAACGTTTAGATTATATAAATTTTATCATTGAAAGTGTGAAATATAGAAAAATTGTTTATTTTTTGCATTAAAAATGGCCTACTTCCTTATATGTATAAAATTTAGGTATTCTATATTACTCAGAATCGATAGTATTCTAGGTAGATAGGATTAAGACAAATTACGAATAAAGTTGAATAAAAAAAATTCCATGTGAAGCAAAATGCTGATAAATCAATGTATGCACATATATACAATTACATATATAAACAGTTAAATAGCAATTATAATTCAACAATTTATAATTTGTTAAAGAAGTTGTAGTTGCAAGTTACAAGAAGATTTACAAATTAAAAAGAATGGTCCTTCTTGACCAGATACATATGTTGAAGGTATAATATGATATGTTCCCGCAGGTACATCTTCCAGTTCTAAATAAACAAATCCAGATCTGTAAAAATCAATGATAAAAAATATAAGAATATTTATACATTTATACAGATGAAACAATCCAGATAAGATACATACCGAAATGGCCCAGAACTTTTTGTTTTAAATGCAGTTACAGCATTCATATCTTTTAGTATGACGGTGTTAATGTCAAAACCTATTTGATATTGTTTAGGTCCTTTCAAAATAATTAGTAAATAATTATTGTTATTTGCACTTTCAAGTATTATTTGATATCGTGGATTATTTACATAAGTAGGATGATTACCACATCCCCCTGCTGTGATGTTGTTCCATTGACCTGTAATCTATAAAAAAAAAATCACTTGTTAATATATAGAATGTTCCAAAATTTGCGACTCAAAACACTATAGCAAAAAAATTTTTGAAAAATTAAATAAGAAAATTATTTTTAAATTTTTATTTTATTAATTGTTTAAATAATAAGAATTTAAATATGACCAGTTACAGACGATGGTTACTTTCACGAGTCGCAAATTTCAGCGTTCACTAATACAAGTGATCACCTAAAATGTAGTCTGTAATTGATCATATTAAAAACTTTATATCTCAGAAAATACTGCTTAAAATAAAAATTGTTTTTACTTACAAATAAATTTTTATTTAATTTTTTGAAAACTTTCTTGTTATAATATTTTAAGTCGAATTTTGGGACACCCTGTATAATTAAAAACAATCTAAAAAATGATCTAGAAAGAATATAGAAAAATATTCATTTATTGTATTTATAAATAATATACCTCTTTTTCATATTTATAAGGTTGAGGTATTTTCCGTAATATAAATGGACATGTTCCATATGCACGAAGCGTATAATAGATAGTATTTGTTTTTTCATATTGAGATATGACTAAAGTATATTTTGTATCACTTTGATCTCCGAGTTTTATTTTACATAAATAATGTGGGCTATTTATTCTCACACCATCGATATACGGTGGTGGATCATCTAAACAATTTTTATAAGATATATTTATTATTAATTAGTTGAAAATAAATAATATAAAATTAAATAATTTTATATATTACGTGGATAATATACACTTACGTGGATAATATACTCTTTTTCCATCATTACGATAAATTAAAACTGTAATATATTCTTGATTTTGTCGAAAATCTGCTATATCTGTAATATGCCTTGTAAGAAGTATCCAGATAGCACCAGACCCTTTATTTTGAATTTCTAACGAGAATTGTGGATTGTCACCAATATTGTATGCGTCTCTCATAGGTCCAATACCAGCTTTCCACATTCTATAATAAAATGGAATTATTTTGAACATGTCACTGCTATAGTATATGAAAAGAAAGGGTATTTTCATAATACTATGGACTTTTATATATACCACTAGACTACTAACTCATATCATATAGATGTATCTTTCTTCATCTTACAGGTACATCTCTCGCTACATGCCGACGTACATAAGAATTGAAATTACTTTTTCAAAAGAGTTAGCAATCTAATAATATAGATATATTATAAGTCTATGCATAATACACGTAATATAGATGTAAGAAAAGAGTTACATACTGATGTATGCAATAAGTATAATGAAATAATCCTGGATTCCAGTTTAAATAAAATACGTCAAAGAAGCGACATATACTGTCATAATCAATCCAAAAAACACCGTTATCAAATACCGAAGCAGATTCTGGATCATAATTCAATGTCTCCTTCAAATCCTGAGTCCAATGTTTTATGTCAAGTTCAGAATAATTGCCTCTCCACCGCAAATGGGACCATGGATTTTTCAATTGTAGTAATCTTTCTCCCTACATGTATATTAATACAATTTAAGTTATAAACTTCATATTTTTTTTTAATGAATACAAAATATAAATAATGTGCTTATAAAACTAGAAAATCTTACTTACATTTATATTTTAAAATACATTTACAAAAATATTAAATGGACAGTTCTTTTACTTTGCTTACATTAATCTTTCTCACATCAAGAACAGCGTATGCATGACTTGGTACAAGACCAGTACGATCTGCATCCAAATCTGATAACTCTCCTGTAGCTACAGTGACTAACACATCTCCCTTGTGAAGCCGTAATAATAATACATCAAATAAATTATCTTTATTAAAATCCACTTCATTTGGTCTTATCGCCCATCTTTCGGGTATCCAGCCAGTTAAAGCATGTAAATCTATATTCTGCAATGATATATTACAGAATTATATGATAAATATATTTAAAAAATAGAAGATTAATGAAATAAATTATAGAAGAATTAATAATTTAATGTTGTCGCAAAGATATCCAAACTTACACTATTTGATCCAGGAAAATTATAACCACCCATTACTTTCATATAAGCCTTCTCGAGTAAAGAAATCCATAGCTCCCCACGATTGCTAGAGTAGGAACAGAGTAATTGGTTGTATCGGCTTACAGGCAGAAGATCATCTATTATTACTTTACGTGGAATGCCATTGATGTGTAGTTTCACCATGTATTTTCCTAATATTATATGTTCATCATTTCTAATATATGATAAATATTACAGTATACGTGCATGTTTTATGTAAAATAAATTCTTAGAAGCCATTCCAAAAATACGTTCATTTAGAAAGGGGAGGGAGGGAGGAGAGTAATTGAACATGTTAGATAAGTAAACAAAAGGAAAAAGAGAGGTTGAAAGAAAGGCGAACGTTTGATATTGTACTGCTGTTTATTTATTCAAATTACTCGCGTGATTGAATAGATCAATAGATTCTAAAGGTGCGTTCCACTTGATACTTGCAATGCTCATGAAATCATTTTATCTTTGTTATTTATCAAATGTTAAACAAGGACAAATAATGCTCGTAAGCATTGCAAGTCAAATGGAACCTTTAGAGTGCAAGAATAAGTGATGCTTTAAAGCACAATAAGCGTAAAAAGGAATATATCCTTTAACTATAATATCATAATATTTTTGTTATCAGCTCATGTTTTTTTACTATTAATGGCCTTTCTTTTTTATTAAAAAAAGAGGGACTCTCTCTTCATTTTGTACATTCACTTTAGGGAAGATCATGGTTTCTGTTACTAAGATTGTTCCACTTTTTGATAAATTTTATCTGTTAGGTAAATCTGGCAATCCGCACATGTGATTAGGTAATCTTGCTACTTATCCAATAGGTAAAATTTACCAAAAAGTGGAGCATCCTAAATGTTACGAAGGAGGAAGGAGAAGATAAAAAATTTACAATTTTGAACGTATTTTTTAAATGATCCCTTAAAAAATGATGTGCTATTCAAATATATCTTTCAAAAGTATAATTTTAATTTAAAAAGAACTATCAAGTATATAGAATGTTTAAAATTGCATTTCTCTTATTAAGAAGCCAACCACGAATAAAAATATAACTATCAAAGTGCTCGTACAGAATGTACTTTTCCATATAGTTTAATGTTAACATTTCTTATATAATGTATTATATAGAATATATATAATTTTATAATAACACTTTTATATAAAAAAGTTATAATTAAAATAAAATAAATTAAATAATTACCAAATGGGTTATATATGGGTTCCTTGCATTTATTTTTGGGATAAATAATGGATGTTATGAGTCTTCGTCCAAATTTTTTTTCATATTGAGCACTCACAGCTAGAGACGCAACAAATGAACAATCAGAAACTACCTAAAATACAAAAAATCAATTAAATATTATTCAAGTATGCTATAGAGTCATTAGTTGCATTGTCTCTAAATTTGACAAACTAATAATATAAGATGTTTTTAATATGTTATACATTACTAACAGTCTGTTTTATGCTAAAATAATCAACATGATGACCAATGACCATTTTAGGATCAGAATATAATTCTTCTGGTCGTCGCCAGCCAACGAAATCGGGCTTTTGCTTTGGTGCCAGCTCTAATAATCCGTCTTTATCAGTGAATGGAAAGGCATATTGAAATTTTTCAGCAAGATCGATATTCATAAATGGTACAAATTCATTATCATTTATATGAGAGCCATATAGCAGCACTTTCTTTTCTTCTTCAGTATAATTAGTACTACCACCAGTTACTTTGAGATGACCACTGCTTCCCCGGTGAAGTGATGATCTGATATCTTTTGCTGAAATTTATTCAACTAATAAATACATTACAGCGCCTTGTTTTCCGCTTTTATATAATATATTTTTTTTTACTACCTGGAGCAGCTGATGATGCATTCACTGGCTGTTGTGATTGTATTGACTGTTCAGTATCTGGAAAACTGCTTTCTGGTACAGATGGTAATTTAGCAAGACTTTTCATTATACCATTATCTGCAGTAGTTTTGATTCCTTTCAAAGATTCTGCCCGTTCAACAGCAACTCTAACAAGATTTGTTAACTTTGCTTTTACTTCCGTGTCAGTAGTTTTCTGTACAATATATCATATAGATTAAATTAAACAAATTTAACAAAAGTATAATAATATGTTATTATACCGGATGTTTCAGACCACGTACACCGCTTTTATTTTCGCAAGATCCAATCATAAAAGTGTCCAGACAAAAGTTGTAAGATTCAAAAAGATCTATTTACTGATTTTATCAGTCTGATCTTGGCGTCGCTAAGGTCAGATCAAGGTCACATCTATTTTTTTTAATAGATAACATCCAACTTTTTATTCCAATAATTAATGGCCGATATCGAGAGCTCTAATAAAACCCTTAGAATGTCGTTGATCATGTCTTGAACATTTGTTAAGATCAAAGTCATTGGAGGTTGTACCTCTTATTTTCATTTTTGCACTAAAAATTCATTTTTATAAAAATGATCAACATTCAACGGTTTTAGTCGGATATTTTGCGTAACGTTAATGTCTTACTGGTACTGTATAACTTTCGAGCCTTACAACTTGAAAAGTACTCAATAAAAAATAATTTTATAGTGTTTTGAAAAGCTTTGGACATCAGCCATTAGATATTAGAATAAAAAGATCACTAAATAGATCTCTTTAAACCCTACAACTTTTGTTTGAACATTTTCACGATTGGACCTTATTTTGCGAAGATAAAAAGGGTATACATGTAATCTAAAATGTATAATAGCAAGAATTGTATTAGAGTAATAACAAAGAATATAAATATCGCTTAAAGTTGTACAGCAAAATAATTTAATTACAAAAACAATCAAATAAACAAGCATACAATGATGTTTATTAATCTTAGGATAATATATCAATAATCTATGGACGTTTCAACCAAATTATTAAAACGGAGATGGTTTATCATCAGATGAAATTACATATTGGAATATTTGACATGGAATTGTTTTCGATATGCAATAGTATTTTGTATTAAGTAGAATAGACTCATTTAATTTATATTGAAGAAAACTTTGTGAATCGAAACGTCTATAGATTATGTTCTTCTAAGATTAATAAATATCATTGTATGCTCGCTTATTTGGTCGTTTTTGTAATTAAATTGTATTAGGTTGTTACATAATTTCTGTCGTATTTTCGGATACAATTTAAACCAGAACATTGCAAAGATATTTATTTAGACATTATTCAATAAAGCAAAGTTTTAACTTTAAAAATCTGTTTTTTAAATTGTGGTATAATAATTTTTAAAGAAATAATGAGCAATCAAAATCAAAATGCTCCTTTTATTTAATAATAACTCAGTAACAACAAATCTTAGAACAATTTTTACGAAAAATAATTTTGTAGAAAAAGCTTCAAACTTTCATGTTAGAAAGTTTGAAAAATTTTTGCAATTTTTTTTGAGCACGTGACAAGCCCACAAAATTTTAAAAATTTTCTATTTATTCAGCTCATAGTTTTCTACGTATAAAAATTATTAAACTCACAGACAAACTCAAAAACCATAACAACTCTTCAAAAGCAGAGATTTTAAACTTTAAAACTCTTTTTTATAAAAGTTAAATTTCGTTCATTTTTAATATTTTCAAGACGGAACTGATTTTGATGTACTTTCTGTTCAGTGCGATCAGCGGATGTTTGATCATATAGAATATAAACAGAAGATAATACGCTAAGCGCAGTAGAGATGCTGTTTCACTTTTTTTTGTAGATTATCGAAAGGAAAAATAAGCAGGAAATGATAAATATAATCGTAACTTTTTGTAATACACATAAAAGCAGATCTCATTTATGTTTAGAATGTTTTTCAAAATATACTAAGAAAGTCTAAGTATTTTTTATGTCATATAAATTACAGTTTTGTAAGTACATTTTTTATGTTAAATAAATTTAGTCTTTTTTAGATTTGATACAGTCGGTCTACAGAATCCACTAACTAAACAGAAAATTCAGTATCGGACCAACTTCTTTAGGAACCAACGCCGGCCAAACAGAAAGTTCGATGCCGGTTGGTCTCTGAGGACCAACACCGTCTCGAACAAAATTAAAACTACTATTAATGATAATACAAAAATACAATAGAAATTATGCAACAATCTTATACTTACTGCACTAAGACCAAGTTCAGCGGCATCAGTATATAACTTTATCGCAATGTCCTTTAATCCTGCTTCATCTGCATCTAATGCTTGATTCATGAGAAATTTACATTTCTTTAATTCAGACTGGTATAAAGGTTCCGGCTTATGACTATTTTGTTCCTCTTCGCGAACTAAAAATTTCAAAAATGACATAAATATTTTTCTGTTAAAAATATTTATAATATATATATATAGAAAATTTCATGGCGCATACTTACCAAGGCGTTGTAGCAATGAAATCCTCTCACAATATTCTGCAAGCTTATCTTCATACATGCCATCTGAATGCAATTTAGTAAGAAGTTTAATAGCAATGTCATAATAATATAGGGCCTGTTGATATTGACCATTACTATCAAACTGCACTGCTCTACGAGCAGCAAGTCGTGCATCATCTAAGGTTTGTGTCATTTTAATAAACAAAAAAAATCCAGAATTCAGATTTATTAGATGGTAAATTGTTGTGTGCTTTTTTAAACTTGTTTAAACTTCTGAATAAGGATTTATGACCCATTATAAAACGTTATAATATATGCACAGTATCATGCGATAATTGCATAGTTTAACATATACAAACACAAAAATTGATAAAAAGTATTAATCGACGCGTTTTTGCGTGAAATGAACGAATCTAACAAAAAAAAGTGTCACTCTATCCCATGAACCAAGATATTAATAGATAAAATTACTGACTATTGAGGTTATCAAATATATCATTTTGGCTATGTTCAGCACTTTCAGCAGATCACAACAGTCCGGATCCTCATACGAATAACAGCGCTTTGACACAGAGCGCTGATTGGTAAAAAGCCGGTGAAGGTAAAATTTATCTCCATCACCCGTTCACCAATCAACGTTTGGTATCAAAGCAATGTTATTCGTAGTAGTAGGCGGTATATTTCGCTTGCTGCTTCTGCTTTTCGCGAGTTCTGATTGGCTTCCGTTTTTTATTTTTCCGTCAAGGTGTGAACCTGGCCTTATATAACACATAAAACATGAGGCATAAGAAAATCAACCAATCAGAGTTCTTTATTTTACAGAAAGGAAGAAAATAAAGCACTTTGATTAGTTCATTTCTTTATGAATGTCTTCGAATATGTAAATATTTTGGAGAACGTTGCTTCTCAGCGTTCGAAGAATATACACCGAAGAAGATATGCCGACATTTCGATTCGTTCATAATAATAGTGCTGTCCATACTTTTCACATAATAAAAGAATGGTTCTCACACACCTAAAAATTATTATAAAGTGGCCACTCAAATCTCCGGATCTCAATTTAATTGAAAATGTTTAGGGAGTAATTGCGAATTGGGAGTAATTCGTGGGATTGTGAGAAAACTAAAGCAAATCTTGTTGCACACGCTAGGAATATATGGGAAGGCTTAAGGCATAAATCTCAATATTTTGAAAAATTGAGCGGTTCGACAAAATCGATTAATACAAGTAGTTGCACGAGAAGAATACTAAACCGATTACTGAATTGGTCTCAGTATTTAAACAGTTCTTTCCAGAACTAACAAACAGTTCTTATCTCATCATATTTTTGGACGAAAGAATACTTACACATCATCCCAGCAAACGAGAATGGATAAAAATGGATTAAATTTTTTTTAATGCGTTTAAAATTCATGAAACTTTAAATCCATGAAAATGGATTGAATGGATTGAAATGGATTAGATCCGAGCTAGTTTAATATTCGAAAAAAAAAAATACATTCATATTTAAGGGTTACAAATTTTATTTCTAAGACATTTATAATAATTATATCTGAAATTAACTCCTTCAAATTGGTAAATTAAAAAACGCACACCTTTGTGGGATTTGAACCTGGAATCTCTGGATTATGAATCTTCTACGTTACCCTATACCATTTCTTCAATTGGCAAATGTGTTATTCATTCTCTATTTCAATTACAACTAGCTAAACTAGTAACGAAATTATTTAGACATAATAAAAATATCATCATTTAACATATAATAAAATATAAGAATTTACATTACTATGAGACGACATTGGATAAGTGTCGGATAATCTAATCTCGCCTGACCAATGTCGCGCGCCGTAATTAACCTAATATTCGGACTGTGTTTGACTTGGTTTGCGAGTTTTCATATCGATCATTCATTTTACTTCTAATCAAAGAGAAACAAAAGAACTCAATTATTTTTACGTTACAACTTTTTTGAACTTAGTTGAATTAAAACGTAAAATTTCCTACTTATAATTTTGAATAATTTAAGTAACATTTATGATCCATTTTTAAATAAAAACTTTTTTTATTTAATTAGATTGAAAAACTGCATTTTATATTTAGAATATTGAATTGAGCAGTATTCACGTTGCACAAAAATTGCTGATATTATTTTTGAATTCAACTAAATTAAAAAACTGTACGCTCTATTCACAATTCTGAATTGAGTAGTATTCATGATGTGCACAGAAAAGGCTAATATTATTTTTAGATTGAAAGGCATAGAGATATGCTCTATGCAATTCCTATAAATGAATAAAAATGCATTCAGGATTGAAAAGGCATAATCATTTGTTTTATGCAATTTCTATAAATAAATAAAAATGCATTTAAGATTGAAAAGGATTCATTTTAACATTCATGAATCCGTATTTTGAAAATCTGAATCTATTTTAATCAATTTCAATCCATTCTTGTTTGCTGGGATTCTATTTTCAATAAAAAGAATAAATTATTTTTAATTTTAATAAATGATCTATTAATTTTTTCTGGTCTACTTATTCAGATTTCTTTCCATTTATTGTCGTTCATATCTATAAAATATTCGTTACTTTTTTGTTACTTTCTTGTAACAATAAAAAATTATTAGAGTTAAAAATTACATTTGATAATTAATATTAAATGTAATAATAAATAAATATTAAAACTTGAAATTCTCTAAACTCTAGTCTGTATATATTATAGAACAAGTTTTTCTTCATATTAATTTTATCTAATAATTTTTCTAATTCCTTATATTATCTAATATCTTTATTTTTTAGTACTCATTTATATAAGTTGATATTAAATATTGTGTTACATAATTGTTAAACGTTAATGTCATTATTAAGAGTTAATATTTCAAAATTTATTTTTAATATTGAAAATTAAAATTTTCGATATGACAGAGATTAACAAAATGCAGCCTAAGATATACAATAAAATATAAAATGTTTTTTAAGAATATTTAATCTATTGGATCTATTTAATCGAAATTAAAGTAATAAAAGTAACGACTAAATCGTTACCCTGTGAGTAAATCAAATCGATAAGTCAGGGCTACTATATAGGGCTAATGATCCTGCGAATCATTTGTACAACCGCATTAATGTGCAGAGTGCGCATTAGTTTTGCTAGTGAAAAACGCTATTTTGCCGTAAAGACGAAATAACCTGAATTTTGTTGGAAGTTTTAAAAAATAAAATCAAAGGGTCCTTGGGTGTAGTTATATTAAAAAGTGGAGATTTTCATCATTTATTTTATATATCATATACATTTCCATACATTTTTATTAGAGCACAAATTTAAATATAATAGGTACTACTATATTTATTAAAATAACTTATAATCCAGATAGTAAACTGTCTCCATGTTATTATTTTTAAATGTGATTTAGAATAATCGCTAGTTTTTTCGTAATTTTGTTATTATTTTGAAATATCACCTATACATCCTTAATTGCAAATTATAAAAATATTAAGAATTAACAATATATTTCAAATTATATTATTATATTAGGTGTTGGAATTAATTCGTAGCGTTTTTAATGAAAGAATGTTATTTATTTCACATGAGCATTAAAAAATACATTAATGAAAGTACTTCCCATCACTTGTAAAACGCTACGAATTAATTCCAACACCTAATATTACTCTCTATATACATATAATATATAATATTATATTACTATATTGTATGTAATACATACACGCATTTCTTTTTAATGTTCCATCCCTAATATAAGAATGGGGAGAACCTCCCTAACTTCTCACAGCCCTGCATAGTAGAAGTTATGGAAGTTCTATATTCTCTATATTTAACATTGTGCAAATCAAGCAGTTTTTAATAAAATTATATATCCATTTACGCAGTGATGAGAATAATATTTACTCACAACATGAACCTAAATCGCATAGTCTTTAATGGGCCTTTTACAATAAACCATTAATCATAAATCAGAAATCAGCAATAAGATAAAACACTAAGTTTGATAATGCCTCTATTTAAGAACTATTTAAAAGATCATAATTTGCCGAATCTGTCTCTATTAATGTGTATTTACATCAGTCAGAAAACTTAATAAAGAAAGCACAAATAAGAAAAAGTATTTTTTTATTAAGTTAAATTGTTAATGTATACGATATCAAAGATAATATTTTTAACTATTAAAGTATTTTAAACATTTTTTGAAAGACATGAGGAATTTATGTGAATCCAATAATACGTACCGTAAGATTTTAAGTTTGTCCCTATTAATGTGCCTTATATTGAAACTGAGAACGTCGTATTATGAGTATATACATTGAAATAATTGGGAGCACATTAATAGAGTCATCATCACTTGAATAACTCACTAATAGGGACAAGAACATGTTTTTTATTTTTGTCACAAACATTATAAAGTATTAATATTTTTTTTAGATTAAAGAAATACAAAAAAAAAGAAATTGTTGAAAAATTGATATTGATTTTAAACAAATGAAAAAATATTAAATACCTATTCAGTAATAAGCAAATTGGCTTGAAGGCACGGACAGAGTAACTGTCTCTATTATTAATAGATCCTACACTTAGAATTATCTTTTAAAGACACGGTAAGCGTACCCAAGTAGCCAAAGAAATGGGTTTCTATGTAGCGCAGAATCTTCCTATGTTTTATCTCTCTTAAGCAAGCGGGCGCGTAAACACGGATGTGAGAGAGATTTTATTATATCCGATGGAGCGCAGGGCATCTGGCAACTATTAAACAAGACAATCTCAGGAACTATTAAAGTATTTTAAACATTTTTCGAAAAATATAAGGAACTGTGGTTCTAGCGGCAAAAACCTTACGGTTTTAGCGCGGCTAGAATTTTATGATCTAATATCGGCAGATTTGATGTCTTATTGTTAGTATAAGAGTATGTCACATCTTGAATAAAAATATGTCATTGTATTGAAGGCAGCTGGAAGGGCGTTAATGATATGTGAACATGGAGCGCCAAAACAAATCTTCTCCACTCCTTCTCTGGCACCAGAGATCAAACGTATTGACCTAGATAAATGACTTGCACTGATGAGTTGATGCGGAAGGGTGACTGAGGCTATTAAATGGTGCCTTTTAATAATGTTTTCGATTGGGAAAAAGTTAGTGCGTACCAGTGCATACTCAGTTCACACGAGTTCCATGGATTGCACTGAATAGTGCAAGTTCAAAAGAACACGCCAAGATTTTCAGTGCTAAAGCTGAAATGCCATTTTAAGTTGTAAGATTGTAAGGACTTGACTAGACTGCAGGAAGAACGCAGAAAAATAACCTCGATATCTCATGTTCATAACTTTAAGTAATGATTTTTTACTATATGTAATTAAATAATATATAAGATATCAAGAATATATCAATATGCTCAAAGAAGATATCAAGAATATATGTACATACTTATCAATAATTGTACATATTTGCATGTTATAAATTACACACAAAATAGTACAAATTTTATTAATCTAATCTTTAACTTTTTACTAAATTTGATATTTTTCATTAGGATTAAAGGATGAAAAAATTGGAAGTCATCCTTATGGAATTTTTCAACATTAACGTTTTAAGTTATATGTTTTAAAATGGTTCTTAAGTCTCCACTGTGATTGGCCAATTCGCTTACTGTTTAAGTCTTACTGCCTAAAGTTTTTTGTGTGCGATGGCCCTTATCCTGTAAAATTAATTCAACTTGCAATGATATATGTATATATGCGTGTATAAATAATTATGTACTTTATTTTAGCCACTGATTGTATTGGTTGTTGGATGTCATTACGAAATAGATTTTCTAAAGAACGTGCCAAAAAGACACTCTCAGGATCAGCTACACAAACGGAATGGCCGTTAATGAAATGTGTGATTCGGCAAGTAATTAAAGTATCTAATGAATATTATTGTAAGACTAGAGGATTAACTATGTTAATATAATAGAATACATAATATTTCCCATGGAACAATTGAAAATAATATGTCAACCATATCTAATACATAGTAATACTAATGACTACATACATAGTAATACTAATGACTACTTATATCACAATAACAATATAAATATTAGTAGTAAGTAATATCAATAATAATCTTCATAATTCTATTTTTAATAAATTAACAGAATCTGCATATACTAATATTAATGATATTATTAAATTAATGATATTATTTTACCTTGATTTATTTATTAATGTATAGGTTAGACGTTATATTAATTTTATGTCGTATTTTTTATAGACTCTACGCTTTTCTAAATCTTATTGCAAAAGAATAAAATAAAAACAGTAATAACAAGCCAATAAAACCTATTGATTTAACACATGATAAAAATGCTGTTGATCAAAACAATGCTGGTAAGATTCATACTTAATTTCCGTATAAATATTCATACGTCTATTAAATTCTTTAATTTTATATAGAAGTTTAAGAATATAAAACTATTTATCGATCTCCAAAATTTGCTTAATTTTCAGATCAGTCAAAAACATTTGTATGGCCGGACAAAGCAGTATTATTATTAATCGAATTATATAGAGAAAGAGAGGAAGAATTTTCAAATGGTTTTAAGCGCAGCAACAAAATTTGGGCTGAAATTGCAGCTCAGATAGAGGAAACTAATTCAGCTTATAACATAACAGCACTTTAGTGTTCGTCCAAAATGTCCAGCTTGAAGCGGACATACAAAAATATTATTGATTTGAATAAGAAAAGTGGCAATCATAAAAATACGTGGGCATTTTTTATGTTTTATCATATACATACACACACATATGTACACATGAACACACACATACATACATACATGCGCGCACACACACACACACACACACACACACACACACACACACACACACACACACACACACACACACACACACACACACACACACACACACACACACACACACACACACACACACACACATATATAAATGTTGCAATATTCACAGCTATGCAACAAAAAAGAGGATCTTGTTAGTGCACATGCTGAGAGCATAAATCCACTTACATTAGTCAATGCTTAATAATTTTTCATTACTATATCAATGAGAATATTTTATTTTAAATTGATTAATTAGCGATGTGCATTATCGGAACCTCTCCAAGATATATTTATATATTACATCATGGATTCATTATTTGATGACAAAGCATCCATCAAATCTCTTGGACACGGAAACCTCTACAAACTTTTATGAAAAATTGAACAAAAATGTATGGAAAAATATTGCTGCATCTATACATCCTTAACATCCCATCTTAACATCCATGGATATAATTTGACTGCTGACAATTGTTACATTAAATGGACCAATATGAAAAAAAAATATATCAAAAATAAATAAAAAAAACAAACTGGTACAGAAAACGAACTTGAGAATATTTAAATATTATTAACGATATATTAGGAAATACACAATATTCACTGTATAAGTACATACAATATGTAAAAAATAGTTTACGTCATAAAAATTTACAATAAGTATAAAATTTAAAAACTTATTGCTAGAAATCAGTCAGCATTTTATAATCTGCAAAGAAAAAAAATTTTATTTATATATTGCGCGATATATTATACATAAAAAAATGCTAAAAAAACATTAAAATACTTATACTATACAGAAATACTTATTACGCATAGAAAATTGCAATAATTACATATAAATATAATTAAAATAAAACGATATAATAAGTTATGATATAAATATCTTTTGTGATATTTGGATCAGATTGGAAGAGCAACAAATATGTAAAAGAGAAAATATTATGTACAATATTTCTATGATTTAATTCGTAATTAATGCAATCATTCAATAATGTCTGAGATCTTATTTACAAAAGGTATATTCAGGTTATTCGTACTCGCTTTTTTTTTTCAGAAATAGATAGTAATCAGAAATTAACGAAAACATTTTCATTACCAAATTAAGCCGATCTTTTAGACAAGAATTAATAAGAAATGATATTTTTTTATGTTAACAATAAAAGATTTTAAAAACTTTTTTATTTAAGGATGTTTCATTTCAACAAACATATTTAATATCTTATTCATCTGGATTTAAATAAAAAATTTAAGGTAAATTAAATGTGCTATAGTTTTCTTAATTTCTAACTTCATTTCTAAAAACTTAAGTACCACTATCTAGTTCATGTAAGATGTTCGTGTAAGATTTGAACTTAAAAATTATAATTTAAATCCCTGATAAAACTGGTGAATAAATGGGTGTCTCGAAATTTATGAATTTCCTTCTTTTTCTCGTAAATTATAAGTAATAAAAAAAAATTAAACAAAAATTATTTGTTTTTGGAAAACCCATACAACGATAGTCTACTTGATCTCTATTAAAAATTTCATACTCAGATTTGACCCACTGACTTTGACTCAGATTTACCCTACTTTCGATATAATTTTCAAAAAACCAAAATGTCACTATTGAGTGGTTTAGATAGATTGATAATAAAAAGGAGGATATTAAAAGAGGCCGATTTTTGCTCATAAAGATATAAATAAAAGGAATAGCGATGTTGACTTCTTGAATACGATAATGTTAATAAAAAAATAGTGGTCGAAAATTGCGGAAAAAAAGGAAGATGTTAAAAATAGGCTGATTTTTGCCCATAAAAGTAAAAGAAAAAGCGTTTTTTATATAGGAAATCAAAATCTATAAAAAACGCTATTCCTTTTACTTACATCTTTATGGGAAAAAAACAATTTCTTTTTAATAGCCTTCTTTTCCCACAATTTCCGATCACTATCCATTTCTGAGAAAAAAAGTCGTACTGGTGATCTAATATATCCTGTATATAACTTTGTGTTGACAATGTTTCTTGTTTTTCTGACTGGTATCTCTCTTTCTTCATTAGCTCTTTTCCATGTGATGTTTCTCAGAAGGCTAAACATTTTATTGCACAGCTTGCAATGGAGAACCTGTTTCGCTTTATCAGGAATTTATATAGAATTAGCAAAACAAAAATAATTACACTTATATTGTTTCGTATTTAATATTAGTATCTATATATAACATTCATCCAGAAGAAAGACAGATTGAGTTATACATTAAAAGAATCTGACGTAATAATATTCATCCATGCTGATTGCTATAGTTAATAATTTTTTTATTAGCTCTAGTATTCCGTTCAAGTGTATTAATATCTTGCCTCAAAAAACAAGATATTAATTCACCAAGAGTTATATTTCTTTTATTCCTTATTTTTCGTATGGAGGCGCATATGTTTTTTCAAATTATCTAGTCGATTGCACCGGCGATCGCAGTAATCGCACTTGTAAGGCATCAAATTGCTATGCACTACTACGTGACCGTTTAGATGACTAATCTGCTTGAAGCGCTTGCCGCAGATGGTGCAGGTATATGGACGTTCATTCATGTGCGCTGACGAGATGTGCGTTTGCAGATTTGTCTTCCTAACAAATGTCGCCTTACACACGTCACACTCGAATGGCCGTACATTCGCGTGGATCGCCAGGTGCGATTTGAGTACATTCTTATGCTTGAAGTTCTTTTCGCATAAATGACATTGAAACGGTCGTTCGTCGTTATGTACCTTTTTGTGCACCGACAGATGTGCCAATTGCTTGAACATCTTGGCACAAATCTCACACTGATATGTACGACCATCTTCATGCGCGGCACTGACGTGACGGCGCAAAGTATCCGCCAGAGTGTACCGTTTACCGCAGATCTTGCAGCAGTACGGACGCTCGTTGGTATGCGTCAGCAAATGGCCGTTAAGATTGCGCTTCTCAAGGAAACGTGCACCGCAAACATCACACTGATACGGCTTTTCACCATTGTGCACATACATGTGCTTCTTCAATGAGTTTGACAGACTGAAACGTTTTGAACATATGGTGCACTGAAAACGACGCTCGCCAGTGTGCACCAACATGTGTGACTTGACATGACCAGCTTGCTTGAATCGCTTGCCGCATACCTTACAGTCATAATGACGTTCCTGCGTGTGCGTGAATATGTGTCGCTCTAGCACGCTCTTCATTGTGAATACCTTTTTGCAGATATCACACTCAAACAGACGATAGACGTCGCGTACCTTTGATGTCGTCGTTGTGGCGTCGCCTTTATGCGAGGGTGTATGTTGCTTCAGCAAATCCAGCGAGTCGAACTTTATGCTACATACTGTGCATTGGAATGAACGATAGTCATGATGAGTCAGTGAGTGTTGACTGAGATGACCCAGTTGCTTAAAACTCTTTTTACATACTTCGCATTCGTACGGTCGTTCATTTGTGTGCGATCGCATATGTCTTTCTAGCACGCTTGGAAAACTGAATTTTTGCTTACAAAACGTACACTTTAGAGGTTGTGTCTTTGATGTATGATTCTCTGCGGACAGTTTCCGTCTCCCGGTTTGGTTGGAGCTCTTATTGTCTTTGTCAAAGGATTCTTTCATATCAAGCGACAAATCACAATTTTCATTCATCATTTTGAGATCGGATGTTTCTTGTGTTAGTTGAATCATAGATCTTGTATTAGCAATATTTCTTGTTTTTCTGACTGATATCTCTCTTTCTTCATCAGCTTTATCTTTTCCATGTGATTGCTTCATATGCTTCTCGAACAATCTCAGAACGCTAAATGTTTTATTGCACAGCTTACAATGGAGAACCTGTTTCGTTTTGTGAATTCTTATGTGATTTTTCAAATGCCCTATTTTCATATATTGTTTTTGACAGTACTCGCATTTGAGGGATTGAGTATCTTCGTTGTCTTTTAATTCATTCTTCATGACTATTTTATCTGTAGATGTTGAATCCATCGTGTGTACATTATTCAGATCATCATTCTTCACGTTGACGCAACTAAGAATATTTGCATTGTCGGTTTTTGAAAATGTATTTTGACTCTGTGTATCTCGTATATTTTCGTTTTCTTCGCACTGCTGAAACATTCGAAATAGAATAATTTCAATCATTATGTTACGTTTATAATATTGAGATACATTGTACATTATATTGCATTATTACATTGATATTGTTTGATGTACTTTGTGTGTCTTCCGTCATTGCAGCCTCACCTCCATCCATCTTATTCGACAAATGTTTAATCCATTCTTCTTCTGTTGTCAGATTTTCCGTATCTTTTCCTATACCTTGAAAATTCTTGCGTGCATTTTGTCTGAACAATACGTCATATGGAACTCTGCCGTTCTGATAGCGATACGTAGTGTTATGAACAATTTGTATGAAGTTCAGTCCCTCGCACCAGGTTCTAGTTGGATTTTTTTTCATCCAAGATTCAAGTGAGCTCTTAAAATCCCTGTAGCTAACTTCGCACTTAGACGTGTCCCCATGCAGTATGAATAAATCATTCCACATCGAACGTAGTTCACATACAACTTGTTCAGCAAACATACGTCCATTGCCGCTCTGTAATACTTGTGGTGCTCCTATGATTCCCAATACATCTAACAGATTCGCCGCGACCTCTTTAGCTGTATTGCTACGGAGAGCCTTTAGTACAACAAATTTGGAAAATTGATCTTCATAAACAAAAAAATACTTGTAATTCAATGTTGAATCAACTGTCATCTCTATTACATCGATGCGACCTTTATTATACAATTTCTCTGAATCGTCAGTCAATTTTTTGGATAGTTGATTTAAAGAATCTATTTGACAGGGCTGAAAAAAGTACAAAATATATAGAATAGTTTTAATTAAATTTTTAGTACATAAAATATTTTTAATTATATATCATATGAGATAACAATATCTATTTTTAAATTAAATGTCTAATCTCAGTACTATTAGTAGTATTTAATAATAATAATAATTTTATTGCATGTACTTGTTAGATATAAGATAAGTAATATAGAAAGATTTAAATGTTATAATTCATTTACTGAATAAAGTAAAATTAAAACTTACTGTTGGATCTAAATAACTGTTCTGTTGTTTGATTTCTTTATTCTCTTTAGACAAAACTTGCAGATGCATGATTTTGTTTTGCGCAGATTGTGAATTCAGGGTATTTTGAAAGAACTCTGCTTCTTGCTTTATGATTAAGAAGTCATGATTTCTATCTTCCGGTAGCAAGTGATCAAAAGAATTGTGCATATATGTATTTTGTGGTATCCATTCCACACTTAACGGCATTTCTTTGTTCATTATTTATCATATGTTATACTTAATACTGTAGAAACGAAAGAAATGTTCCTCTGCTTTCTCTACCATTTCCTGTAATTAATCAACAGTTTTATTATACAGCTATTAAGTGAAAAGGAAACGGTCTTTATGAAAATGTTTTCATTACAAAAAATAAACACTGATAAAATCAATATTAATTTACTTCATAATGATTATTTTTATTATGGCTTAGGTTCGGTTTTTCACTTTCTTAATTTATGATTAATCTGATATTTTATCTGAGGCTTTCCATTTGACGATGCAAATTGACACAAATCGACACAAATGTCATCCTGTCTTTATTACTCTCTGAATGTTAAGAAAAGTAGAAGAAAGATGTTTGTGTCAAATTTTGTCACTAAATGGAAAGCAACCTATGAATGAAGCCTATTGGGTGAAATATCAGACTAAGATATTCACAAGTTAACCAGATAATGAAAAATTATAAAGCCTTATAAAGAATTAATTCAAAACTGTTACTCCTTTACGTATTATTTATATAGTCTTACATGTCAAAAATCAAGCCGGCATAATGGAACATACAATCATTTCTTGATCGAAAAATTAACCTATAATGTCACATAAATTTGACTTGCATCGATTCCCAGTTACTGTTTATTTGAAAAAATTACTTAATTGAGATTTAATATATCACATTAAATTGTCTGCATCCTCTCGTGCATCTTGCTTTGCTTTAACCGAAGAGAAATGTAAGAGCGGTCATCTCTGATCTTCCCGGTATTTTTCATGTAACACTTATATCAGCGCATCAACTCCAACGTCGATTTTTGCCTTTAGAAATGCTTAGAAGTCGGCTATTGATCAACCGACCGATGACTATCCTTTAAACTCGCTTCTTCACTGATTATAGACTACCGATACCGACTCATTGTAGAATTAGGGTTAGAACTAATTCAGAATCAGTGGCTGTGACAGATTTCCTAACCTGAGCCTGGATTCTTGATAAATATCGCATAGTACATACGAAATAAACGGAAAACTGTAGCATACGTATATATACATATAATATACATTCATGTGTAGCAAACAAATCGGTGAAGGTTATAATTAGGTCTATTCAACTTGCTTACACTTTTTACACTCAGCATTTTCGCTTTCTCTCTTTTCAGCGTTAAATATATATCTATCTCATTTTAAGTGTAAAAAGTGTAAAAAAGTGTAAACAAGTCGAACAAACTAATTGTTCTTTGACATAACCTTTCCCTTGCATTCGTTTACGCAGTGGTTAGCGCAGAAATATTACTTTATCCTTGTTGTTCACCGAGTGTTAAACAAAGATTAAATGATAGTCTCTGCGCTAACCGCTGCATAAACGAATGCACCTTTCGCTTTTAGGGGCTCCGCACAATAAAAGGAACAGAGAATTTCAACCTATCAGAAACTGTGTATTCCACAATACATGATTTCTGATAGGTTGAAATTCTTATTCTGTTCTCTGTTCCCTGTTCCTTTTATCGTGCAGGACCCCTTAGATAGATCGATGGATCGAAAGAATCGATAGATACGCAGAAGAATGTGCGTGCTTCCTGGCAAAGGATGTAGTATATGTTAGCACTGGTGGCGCGAGAAACAGGAAATGCTACCGAAAAAGTTCGAGTATGTTCTGGAATGTTCGAGAGATCAAAGATCAAAGAAGGTCAGAAGTAACTTATCACAATTTGATCGAACGTGTTATATGTGTTATACGTGTATATTGCGTCATTTTTGAAAAGTATGACCGGCTTCAAACATGCAATTTATGCTACTCTTTTAGACTTTTGTGTTTTGCATATTGTTTTTTGTTACTCATCGCATAAGCGGCATTTTCGATTCTGACCGTATCGACTTTGTGTTAGAGTTGGGGCCATTCTCACGCGAAGAAGAAGAGGATCAGAAGCTGGGAGAAGCAATACCACTAACACTTCCTCAAATTTGTGATAACAGTGATCGCTGTGCTGTACAGACGCGTTGTGTCTAATAGTATTAATTAGTAGAATTTGCAATTGAATTTGTTTACAAGTTTTGAAACACTCCTTTAATTCGTATCACATGCACGCTAGTTTTATTATTATCAGCTCGATTTCGAAACTGGGATTTGTTCGTCAATCTACGTGCAAGCTTTGCCGATCGTATGGAGGGTGCAATCACGTGGTGTTAGAAATAATGGAGTAGAATGAAAAATAGAAGAGGTAATTGATATGGATTTAACTAATAAGAACCTATTTAATCAATTAAGGTCTATTCTTGAAAAGAAACATATAATTTCATTGATTTTGAGATAGAGGATAAACTGAAAAACTATACGTATTATAGTCGGAGAGAAACCCGAGAGGACATGACGGCCCTGTTGAAATCGTTAAAACAACTAAAATCTATTAAATTAATGAAGATTTCAACGATTTCAGCAATTTATTTCCATTAGAAGCACTGCAAAAAGATTGATATTGTTAAGTTGATTCGCATCACATGCTCTAATGCTTAGTTCCTACTCACTCTAAGCGCATTGGAGTGAGCAGAAGCTATGATAGAAGCATGCGATGCGACAAACCATTGTGTAGTTAACATCCACTTCTTCAGAGAGCGATAGTGCGCAGCGGCGGTTACAGGTTTTGAACTGTCATGTTCTCTCTCTCTTTTTCTCTCTCAGGTTTCTCTCTGCTATAGTATACTTGTACATTACGTACCATGATATCTCTAAGCCTGTATTCAGAACGCACTTGCGATGATTATAATATGTTAGCGTGCTAACATATTATAATGTCCTTTCCATTTGATGACATAAGTCGACACAACACAAGCGTTGTTCTATCCTTGTTGACATTCAGAGAGTGACAAAGATAGAACGACACTTGTGTCGATTTGTGTCATCAAATGAAAAACACTCAATTTATGTTATGCATACTATAGAATTTGAGATAAAAGTGTGTTTTGAATACAGGGCCTAGTTTTTTGTATATTTTTTTTTCAGGAATAGAAGCCCAGAATCTTTTCCGTTTTTGTTTTTATTTCCTATTTCTGATTCCATGTAATGTACCCTAATTCGACATCATGTATCATGATTTTGCAGATACTCATTTCATTAAATCATTGCCCAGCTTCAGAAGTGGGATAGTGATTAGTGAACGAAAGGACTTTCTCGTCTGGAAATTATTAATAAGGCTGGAGTCTGAGGGCATCATTTCTGTGTGGTTTGCGGCAAATGAGAGACGTCACATACTTGAGTAAACAATGTTTGTTTTTTCCGCATCATGACGCTCGAGTTCGCCATTGGATTCACGCGAGAAATGTTCTGATTGGCAATCGATACAGTGAGTGTAAAGAGAAGAGGCGCTAACACATATGCCTAATGCTGATTGGATGGCTCCGCCATTTATAGATTAACTGTTAGAAGATGATATTAATAAAAAGATGATATTAATAAAAGAGATTAGGACGAGGAATTGCGTCATTAATATTGGGTATGAGAAAAAGTTCGTAGCATTTTTCCCATTAGATGGCATTAATGCTCAGCAGTCGGTAATTATTAATCGTATCGACAACACTAGATGTGCGTTTAAAAAGTGACTTTGTTTTAAGCCGAAAAAGATTGAAATTAGTGAACTGAACCAAAAGTTATTTTATTTTGAAAATGGAAATAAATAAGGAAAAAATTCGCTACATTTTGCAGTATTACTACGATAAAGGCAAGAACGCTGCACAGGCTTGTGAAAATATTTGTGCTATTTACGGTGAAGATACTCTATCAAAATCGGCAGCACGGAAATGGTTCGCTCGTTTTCGTACTGGAAATTTCAATGTGAAAGATAAACCTCGTTCCGGTCGACCAATCACTGAAAAGTCCGATGAAATCATGGAAAAAGTCAAGTATGATAAGCATGTGAGCACTGTAGAGATTGCCAGGGAATTAGGCATCGACCACAAAACAGTTTTAAATCATTTACACAAAGCTGGATACAAAAAGAAGCTCAATGTTTGGGTTCCTCACGAGTTGAGTGTTAAGAACATGATGGACCGAATTAACATTTGCGATACGCTACTGAAACGATATGAAATTGAGCCATTTCTGGAGAGAATGATAACTGGTGATGAAAAATGGATCACGTACAATAATCAAACTCGCAAAAGATTGTGGATAAAGGAAGGAGAGAAGGCACAAGTAATCGCAAAACCTGGATTGACGACGAAGAAGGTAATGTTGTGTGTGTGGTGGGATTGGAAGGGAATTGTTCACTATGAGCTGTTATCGCCCGATCAAACAATTAATTCCGAATTCTACTGTAAACAACTGGAGAGATTACAACAAGCAATTGAGAGTAAGCGGCCAGAATTAATCAGTAGGAGGGATGTCATCTTCCATCACGACAACGCTGGATCATACACATCTTTGATAACTCGGCAAAAATTGCGAGAGTTTGGCTGGGAAGTCTTAATGCATCCACCGTATAGTCCTGACATAGTACCCTCAGACTATCATTTGTTTAGATCTTTGCAGAACTCTCTTAATGCTGTAAAGCTGACTTCAAAAGAGGCCTGTGAAAATCACGTGAAGCAGTTTTTCGACCAGAAACCACAAAAGTTTTATCACGATGGAATTATGGCTCTGCACCAAAAATGGCAAAATATTATTGAAAATAATGGAGCATATTTGATTTAAATAAATTGATTTTAATAATCTGAATATTTTTGTGACAAGAATGTTTTTGCACGCTTTGAAAAAAATGTAGCTTTTTTCGGCTTAAAGTGTTCGTGTTTTTACTTGCAGTGTCATGTCACATTACTTTTTGACAAGTAGCATCTTTCAGCTGATTATTGTCAAATTTTGAGCGGAATTCATCGCGTGGTTTCATTTCTGTAGACGATTAAAGCGAACAACCTTTGTATTTTTTGCAAAATGCAAAAAAACGAGTTTCGTACAGTGATCAAAGATCTACATATGAAAGGTTTAATATAAAAGAAATCAAAGCCGAGTTGGATAATGTTCATAGCACATCTGCACCAGCATTTGCGACTGTATATAATTGGGTGAATGAATTTAAACGTGGTCGTACATCCACATGTGATGCACTTCAATTGAACAAAGATAAATCAAAAGCAGTCCACTTTTTATGAAAAAAAACCAGCCTGCAGATTCTATTACCGAACGAAAGGACATCTTCAAGCGGATTGTTACTGGTTAAAGAGGAAGAAGCAACCTAAGACGCCGGTTTCTGTCTCTTCAATCATCCTGAATTGTGGAAAAATCGTCAGCGCAGCCGACTCTTCGATCGAAATGGATTTTGGTTCTATGATGGATGAGAAGCTCATTTCCAAAGTTCGAGGGATTGAAAACTTTGATGTTATTCCGGTCGAAGATGGGTAAGTAGCCAAAGAAAGAGTTCTGCATGATGCATCTTCTTATGTTTATCTCTTTTGCGCAAGCGAACGCGTTAATGGTTGCAAGAGAGATTATTATATCCGATGGAGTCAGAGCAACTGGGAGATTGCATTCTAGCGGCGCTGCGACGGTGGGAGCCTTAAGGCCATTGTACATAAAAGTTTTAGTCGTAACCTAAGTTTCTAAAAAGCGATATATTGCAAGCGATAAGTTACATGACTGTTTTTCCGTTGATTGGTCATAAGGATAAGGCGTTAATCTTTTGACGAAAACTTGCGACTATCGGCTTTGAGGTTATGACGTTTCACTCGTATTGCTTCTGCGCAAAAGACACGACAATAATTGGCCCCAACGCAGTAGTTCAATCAATGTATCACTTTTTATGGTTTTACGATTACAACTTTTACGAGCAATAATCTTTACTATGCTTCTAATACAGTTAGAATTTTATGATCTAATATCGATGAATTTGATCTTGTTGTATAGAAAAAGATGTCATATCTTGGATTAAGATAAATGTCATTAGGTTTTTCTGTTCCTGCATATCGATTCGATGTCGATTTGATGATTTCGATGTCGATTTCATTATTATTTCTCACTGGGTATTACTGCAAATCACTTGCACACGCTTCTTGTGTTTAAGAAGAAGAACATTGTAAGTTATAAATAATAAAATATTAAGAAAGGAAAGTTATTATATAAAAAATAAAATATAGTCTGACTTGGATTTTCACAGTTTATTGAAAATAGATACATAACTGTGATGTAAAAATTCAGTATCGGTTTGTAAATTAATTGCGTTTTTTTGAAGTTTTATATGTAACATTTCTGAAATTGATTTGATCAGTTGCTTAAGTACTTCTCTTTATCTATAATTCTAACATCATCCCATTTAAATTCACATTCATTGTTTAACATATGTTCTGTGATAACAGTTAAATTATTTGTCTTTCTTAATTTGATTTTTCATTAATTCTAATTTTTAATTTTCTTTTTGTTTGTCACAATCTTTACAAGAAATTCTATAAACTACATTTTTGTTCATATTCTTCGGGAGAATATCTTTTTGAATTTTGATCAATCCTCTCCAATTTATTACTATTAAAAAATGACAATTTGGCCTTGATGTCCTTTGCAATATTACCAAATCTTTCCGTTACATTAGATATATATGAAACCGTGAATCATCTTTGTCTTTTATTATTTATTAGTTCATTATCGTTATTTATATTGCTTTTTATTTCTGGTTTTACGCTTTTTTCTTCGTTTTTGCATTTTCACTCTTGCTTGTGAATAAATTTCTAACGCCATCATCCGCCTTCTCCATCTACTCTCTTAGGGACAGTGTCCTTTTGCCGTTAACAATTTCAGCCAGGATTCCTCTGAGCAGCTGAATTTGCTTCTGAAAGAAAATCTGAGACTTCCACTTCTTTTAACATCGTCGTGCTTGGTTAATTGTTTCCTCATCGAGATGTGGCGGATCCCCGGGAGGAGTAGGCAACTCACATACCTCCTCTTGCACATCTATTATTTCCACCATCTTTGGATTCTCCTGTCGCAAATCATCTGTCGCAGATTCCTCTTGCTCCGCTATTGCTGCCAAAATTTCGTCTCTTCTTCTTTTGTACTACAACATGGCCCTCTTGTCTTTTATCTGCTTGCCTGTTTTACCAAGCATAAATGGCAGTATCGCCACGTGTTCTTCTCTAAACCTCACCTCAAGTTCGGTCTTCTTCTTCTTCCGTAAATACTTTCAATTTTCAATTTTCAATTGCTTGCTCACTTTTGGTTGCACGTGTTTGGTTGGCCATTTCTGGCCATCGGAAGCTCATGTCTCTCATGTTGTGAGAGGCCCATCTGGAATACTTTCCCACACAGTGTGTAGGTTTCACCACCAACTGAATTACAATTCCACAATTCCACAGTCAATTTTTTAATTACTTTCGTATGAATGTGAAAATGTATCAAGAATTGTTTTTGATGAAACTACTTATAGCGAAGCAGAAATGTGTGTTTGCAGATATTGACATTCGAATACATTCCTGCCTTTAACAAAATAAGAAATTATATAGAAATTTTCTTGTTATCACATAAGTCATTCAGGCAATTTCTTTTAAATTTTCACATATTCGTATAACTCGTTTGAAAACTGAATGTCTTGGTTGTGTATATCTTTTATTGCTTCGCTGACTTCTTGCCACAGCTTATCCATCATTCTTCTATCTTATCGTGCGATCGCAACGTTCTGATTCCACAAAGGCTCCCTTAAGTATATCTCTGCAATCAGAATTTCGTCTGTATTGTTTTCTGGTGTCACATGTAGACTTTGACGGGAACTGTGGGCTCTCAACAATATTAATATTTTCCCCATTTACATCGCTTCGACGTACAATGTCTCCATTATCTATACAATATGATATATATATTTAATAACATTATATAATATTTATTCACAAAACAGTAATTAAATTTACTTATTGCATTGAAACGCCCTATATTATTTTACAAACAAGCATGAAAATTTTCATGTTTTTAATTACAAAAATCTGTAAACATAGTTATTTTCAATAATTAATAACCCAAAATATGTGAGTACTTGCCAAATGTACTAAGTTTTTTCTTACAATGAATATACTCAACATTTATCATCAAATACTTTGTATGTCTATATAACATATGATTATGTTATTATGAAAAGGAAATTATTGTGAGAAGCAAATATTAAATATGTTATTTAATTATAAAAATAGTACAAAATCATAAAACAGTATAATATTGTTGCAAAACAAAATTTTTTAATTATAAAATAATTATAAATTTTTATATTAACAGAATTATGTCATACATCTTAATAAATATTTTTACGTAATTTTGAAGGAAAAGGAATATGAGGCTGATAATATAAAAATATATATCATTGTTAAGTTCAATATACATAGTTAAAAGTTTAATATATTTCTTAATATTTTGAAATGCATACACATATTTTTTATAGGAACTTGCACGGGTAACAAATAATAACGATTTTATTTTATTAATTATGATATATAAATACTTTAACTTACATAAAGAATGACAAGATTTGTTGAAAGAATGACAAAACAAAAAAAATTAAACGAACATAATATAATAATAAGTAAATGAATCACAATATTGTGCTAATAATATATCATAATATATTATATAATTTTAGTATAATATTTTAGTATAATATTTTGCACTTTTAAATAACATTATTTTTTATTTAGCAACTAAAAAATTAATCGTTTTCATCAATATCTAAAATAATGAATCTATATTTCTTATACTTTCCTAGATTAACATTGCTTATTAATATTTACTTTACATATACTTTCTTTTTAAATATCTTTTTTTCTTTACTGTTTAATGTCTTGAATTTTTTTCTAATAAAGATAAAAGCCGCTCTCTTTGATTATAATTTTCTTGATAATGCCTTTTTCTTTATTCTATTCTTCCAGGCAGATGTTTTTTTTCGATTTTCTTTTTCTTATTTGCTTGTTCTTTAAAACATTAGTTGATGTTAAATTTAATACATTTTGTTCGTTTTCTCATTGTTCCTCATCAGATAAAACATTTTCATTTATTGTTAATAATCTCATTATATTAAAGACATTTTTATGCAAATAAAATATTTTAAATTGATATATTATCAAGTAAGATTTATATCAATGCTATTGCTCAATAAATGACTTAAAAATGTCAAACTTTAAAAAACGTCTTAACTTTCCATTAAAAAGATATATATAACTTTGAAAGCAACGTGAATCTTATTGATAATAATCATAGTACAAATATTTAATTTAGACGCGATGTGCCTTATCGGAGGAAAAACATCGCGTACAAATGACGAGACAATCAATGATGCTTTGTACACGTATGCATATTTCGCGGTCAATTGTGTGGCATTTGCGCGTTTAACGTTTGGGAGGGAGGAAACTAGGACAGGTTGGGGAACGGAAAGTACAAGAAAAGGTTAGGATTCAGAAACATTCCTCGCGTTGATTGTTGCAATGGGGTATAAGAGAAGGTTAGGATTCGGGACATTCCTCACCGTGCTGATTGTACTAGCGGCGATTTATTATCGTAATACCGACGACATCCTGCAAAAACGATTGCTGACCCTGTTACATGGCCTCGAGACACTTGAAAATAAGTATGTCATCACCAGAAGACCAAAAGTCGCCATAGGTTATGGCGCATGTACCGATGTCTTCATCGACGCGAAACATCTGCTAAGATATTCGGATGAGATCGGCCGGCCTGAACACTTCGACGAGATCAACACTGAGCTTGAACTACTCAAGAGCTTCGCTTATTATTTTCGACATGGAGCTGCAGCCGAGTAAGATCTATCTGAGTTTTATCATTGTTTTGACATATGATAGCCCAGAAGTATACGTAGCAGAAAATATGTTGCTTAATCATTATTAAAATATATTATTTTAAGTATTAATTATATCTATTTAAATCAATTATATTTAACGAAACTATAGGAAAAAAATTTTCTTAATGCTCTTTCTATAATTTTTCAGAATTTTTATGTAAGTTTTAAAATTTTTCAAAATTTTTGTATTTTATAATTTTTTTTAGAAAATTTCTTGGATTTTTTTTATATGAATTGCAACACTTTAAAAATACTGAGAAAGTATTTGTATACCTTTTGTAGAATTCTTCGTATTTATGAATTCTAACACTTAAAATTTCTCATTCTTTAATTTCTGAAGAAAACTTATAAAATCTGAAAAAAAAATTATTTTTTAGAAATCTTTATAAATTTTAAATATGACAAATTCTTAAAAATATGAGAATTTTTTCACCAGAAACTTTGACAATTACATTTTATATGAATTATGTTACAAAAAAATATTTAATAATATTAGAGGCCCATTTGAGTCACAAAATTATTTTGCTAAGATTGGTTTGAATTCTTGTAGAATGTAGAATAAATATATATATTAAAATCGCAATTAACTTTTAAACAATTATTAATTATGGATTTTTCATTTAATTATAAACATCCTCAAATGATTGTCAAGATTTATTATATTGTTTTTAAATCATTTTGTATTATACATTATAATCATGTAATCATTACAGCTATCTTGCATAGAGTGACATAAATTTTTTTCCATAGACGCTACATGGCAAACAGAACTTTATTCGATGAATTGGTATCGAAAGCACGCTCGTTTCCGTCGTCTTACTCAACAATTGGAGGAAATGCAGCAGTTATGGCGATGCGATTCGCGCGAGAGGGATGTGATGTAACTCTTGCAGCTAAAATGACCAGATCCTTACATCAGATGATTCCACAGGTGATAAATATAGTAGGTGGGGAAGTGAAACGTGACGATATTCATCTTATCATGGAATATAAGCATGGTGAAGTGTGGGGTCCTTATTCCAGCGCAAGAGCAAACAGGTACTGATAAATTGATAATAATAAAATGACAGTAATAAGATAAATATGTAATCAACTGATGGGGAATTGTGTTCTTTTTCTAGATATATTATTCATAACGATGTGAATAATCCAATGATTAGTTCATTTAATGCCTTCGACAAAGTTCTGGGAACATATGATCCCGATTTGTTGGTAGTCAGCGGTCTCCAGATGATGGATAATTATCCATTTCGGGAAGGTACTTTTTCTTCGAACATATTCGTGATTATATAAAATAAAATAATTTCTTCATATTCACGCAATTTTACAGATAAACGCAAGAATCTGTTAATGAACGTAAAGAAACAGATGTTAGATCGTCCGAGCTCTACCAGAATTCACTTCGAGATGGCCTCATTTGCCGAGGATAAATTGCTCTTTGAATTATGCGACCTGGTAGTTCCTTTCGCTGATAGTTTGGGAATGAACGAACAGGAAATAGCGAATCTGTACAATACTATGTATTACGGTAACATCTCGTTGGTGGCCAATTCGACTCCGCGTGTCGCAACAGTGTTAGATCAAATGAGAACATTGTTCAAACTCATACGTCTGAGAGGCAAATCGATCGCAAATTCTAGAGAGCTTACGAGAATTCACGTTCACACGCTAGCGTATCAAGCCATATTTACTGTCAAGAATTCCATTTGGAAGAATACTATGGCTGCTGCAGCCAAAGCATCACTTACTGCACATAGACATGTATGTGCATCGAGTAACGTAAGTATTATTTACGTATGTATAAATAACTTTTACAATAACTATATATATAAAGAACAATTCATAAATTATTATCATTACTAATATTTGATAGGTCCAAATAGTTATAAAATTTACAATTTTCTTTCAAATGAAACGTTAGAAACTGTCAGACACATAATGTATTGTCCTACGCGCGTTCGATGATTTTAAAATTATTTCTTCTAATGTAGGTTGACGTAAAGAAAGCGACACTGATCATGGATGATAGTTTCTCGACATCTATCGTTGACGGTACTCGAATAGCATTAAACATCGATAAACCAGTATCTTGTTGGGATGAGACATTAAAGGTAGAGCAAGAGAATATCTCTATTCAGGTATGCGTCGCTCCTGTATTGGTTTGCACACAAGCTAGTCAGACGGCAGGTGGCGGAGATAACATTTCCAGTGCAGGCCTAGTACTTCAGATCTAAAGGACTCATCGAAATGACGGGATCGTTATACTACACCGCCGTGTTCGCATTACGAATTATATTTCCCATCCATTGTCTATACGTAGATAACGAACAAAAATCCTAAAGTAGATCTTTAATAATGTTCGTAGCACGTGAGATTATATACATTGGTTTTTACATTCCATTTGACTGCGAAAAAGATAGATTGGACACGTAGGACTAATTACACATCACTAAACTATATAAAGCACGATTTAATTTTTTTATGCACTCGGGTGCGTTTTATCGAATTGTGACGCTCTGCCTAATACAATTATCGATAGCAATTTGGTACTAACATCAATGTTTACGAACATTGGATTGTTATGCATTTCTCGCATTTGTAAACTAATTTTAAACGAAAAAAGTTCATTCCAATATTATATTAAGCTAATCAATGCTGTGGTAGATTAAGCGTTTTTACAAAAAAAAAATCTAAAATCGAGATTTCTTGAATACTGAAAAAAATATTTGAGTAAAAAATGGATATTTAAGAATTTTAAGAAATAGTGCCATGTGACCTATATTTGACGATAGTTTCAACTTTCAACGATTTCGCAATATATTGTATTTCATAGTTATGATGTGTTAACTTTGCAAAGTAGAGGCAATGTGATATTACCTTTAGGAATCGATTGTAAGATTGAACTTAAAACAGAAAGATTAAAAAGAATTGTTTTTTAATACACATATGAAAAAAAAAAAAGATTTAGTCTCGAAAAATGTCGCAATGTATCGTAATGTTACGATCTTACATTCCAAATCTATTATCTTTATATTATAAATATTCAACTTAAATATTTCTTCTACATTTCAAAGTGTATTGTACATATACAGCTGAAAGTTCCGGATTTGCAACATCAAAGATATACAATGTCAATGTTAATACATGATGTGGAATTGCGTTTTTTATTGATATTACACACATATCTGGTCTTATTTTTTGACTTATTCATTGGTAACATTCCATAACGTTATTCAGATTTATTGGTTTTCAACAAATGCTTATAACTTTTGTTAAGACTCCTGATTAATCGCTGCGGTCATATTAGATCGTAATGTCATGAGCGAAAAATGAATGACGTTGAAGTTTCTTGCATGCAATTTGTAAATAAAGAGGAACAAAATAAAATATAATGAAATCACGTTAAAACTTGTAAAAATGGGCCGAAGCTGTTCTTATCCCTCCTGACAGTTAGTAAATAGTCATAAAAAAAAAGTACCTATTTTCACTTGACATGCTTATTATGACTATTTACTGTCAGAAAGAGTAAAAATAGCTTTGGCCCATTTGTATAAAGTGTTTCAAAGTGATATTTATTTTGTTTTATCTAATTCTCTTAATTTGCAAATGGCATGCAAGAACTTCTTGTTATTTCTAGATTGTAATATCGATAACGACCCAATGTGGTCACAATAATTAGTTAGGAACCTTAAGATAGAGAAAGTTTAAAACTATTATATATCAATCGTTGCTGTCGTTGATGTTAAATGTGATATCGATTGTGCAATGGTTTATCATAAATTCCAAAACAAAATTGATGAAAACATATTATAAAACGAAGACGATGTTAACAAATATAATATAGCGGATAATTTGTAAATTCTACTGTATATCGTTAAGTAATCTTTACAGACCGCTTAAGCTGGTACCAGACTTAGTCATAATTCATGGCGCTAACTTTATATTCACAATATTTCAGGATTATCTATCATAATTACTTCTTTTTTCTTTTTTTTTTCTCATTCGATTTCAAAACATATAAGAGATAGTCAATGATAAAATACCTATCAGACATTGAAATGAATGATAAGTGGATCAACAGTAGATCAACCTTTTCTATTGCAGAACAAGACCTTTTCCTGTATGTGAATCAGGAGCGCCATAATACATCGATATAAATCCATAGATCGCGAATGTGATTTACAAAATTGTATCTCCCTCATCAATGCCCAACATGCGAAGATCATCGGGTCCGGGTTGTGTATCCACTTCTGCTTCTTGCATGATCTCAGGGGGTGGTTGATCCATATATTCAGGACCGTATCCTACGCAACCCAACATACTGTACATTGAAGAGTACATGATATTAGACTCTTGTTGGCTTTGTTGTTGCTGTTTAGTCTCCGCTGTCTCCTCCTTAGGAAAAATGATGTTGAGAGCTTCTTGTAGATCATCCGGCAATGGAATGCTCGGGTCTGTCGAACGTTTCTCCGACGGTTCTGGTATATCAGTCACGTCGGAATGCGGTGGCACTACAGCGCCAGAGTCTACTACTGTTGGCATCGGTGGCGGCGGTGGATTCTGATGATTTTGTACGAAGTTTGCATTCGGTATCGGTGGCGGTTGCGTTATGAAAGTAGCAGGTGGCACAGCTTGACGAGGTGGAAATCTTGGTGGTGCCTGAACAAACGGCGGTGGATTTGACATGAATGGTGGAGGTGGTCGATTTGGCGTAAAGTGCGGCGCCGGTAATGTACTTTGCGCCGGTGGCGGTCTATTCTGCACTGCTGGTTGTTGGCTCGGAGTAAAGCTGGGTGGTGGTCTATTCAGTGGTGGCGGTGGATGCGAAGGTAATGGCAGTTTCGACACGGTCGAAGTTTGCTGCTGCTGTTTTTGTGGTTCCACTATCGGCTGCTCCTCTATAACTGTTTCCTCGGACTGATCGTCTATTTCCATGTCAACCACTTGTTGGGTCGGCTTGTTGGTCTCGTTCAGCACGGGTGGCGGAGGTGCCACCAAAATCTTCATAGGCTGATTGTTAGTTTTGCTTGCTAGTGAAGTTGTAATGCTGCTGTTATTCAAATTTACTGGGGTAGCTAATTTAGTGATGTGTACAACACCAGGTGGATTGATAATTTCATTAGGTACCTTCGGCGTGTCCTCAAATTTGCTTTGTTGATAGGGCAGTGGAGTAATATCTTTCTCTGGTAACTTTGGTTCTTCGGTCTTCTTCTTAAATAGAGGTAATCTTCCGATGAATGGTAACTTGCCCTTGGTTGCCACTTGCGGCGCAGATTTCTTGCTCGAGATGACACCTTTCTTTAACTTTGACTCGCTTGATTTTTTGTCAAATTTGGATTCATCATTTGATGAATTGTCATTATCCCCCCGTCTGTCTTTACTGTACTTGTCGTAGCTCCTCTTGGGACTGTTGTCACGCCAATTTCTATCACGCCTTGGAGAATCGTTGCTGTCTCTGTCCCTATCCCTCTTTCGACGATCGTCATAGTAATCACGGTCTCTATCCCTATCTCTATCCCTATCCCGATCTCTGTCGCGCCGGCTTCTCCTCTCGTATCTGCTGTACTTGCGATCACGATCATCTTTATAACGATCTCTATCGCGGTCTCTTTCGTCCTCTTTCTCCATTGATTTATTTTCGGGCGGCTTCACTGTCATATTCACTTGTTGTTTAGTCCAGAATCCCATGTGTGGCTTCGGCATCTCTTCTGGTTTCGGTAATTCGATTGGTTTATTTGTTACGATTGGCTGTGACTGCTTCTCTTCTTCTTTCTTTATCCAAAAAGGCTTGGGTGGTTCCTTGGGACCCCAAGCCTCCAAATCTTCTGATTTCTTTGAATAAGTGTCTTGCTGTAAGTCCTCTTCTTCTATCTTTTCGTGATGCTTGCGACTTTTCATCTCCTCCTCTTGTTTGGCTTTCAATTTGTCTCTGATTGAATTCAAGAGTTGTCTGTCATCCGCCTCTGATGGATGTTGCTCGGGCAGCGGTGATTGATTCATTTGTGGGGCTTTCGACCAGTTATGTCCTTTCAATTTTATGCGTTGATAATCTATCTCCTCGTTCAGAATCGCTTGCGTAGATGCTTTAATCTTGTTTCGCATGGCTACACGTATACTTTTAGTGGTATCTTGATCAGATTCTGTATCAGAATTTTCTGATTCACTTGATGTATCACTAGCGCTGCTTCTATTTCTGCGTTTCTTGGCTTTCTTTGATTTTTTTTTATTCTTCTTCGATTTTTTCGATTTTGTCGGAGGATCGTCATCCTTCTGTTTCTGCAATTCCAACTGTATTTGTTTGTGTTTATCCTCGGAGAACGCCTTTTCTCTATCGGCCATCCAGTCGGTTTCCCAATGTGGATTTTGCTCTACAAAGCGCTAAATAATATATTATTCAATTAAATTATTTGTATTTGACGTATGGAATTGATGCAAAAAAAAAGAGCTTACGCAAGTGATCTTTTTACTAAATTTCATTTAAAAAAATTTTTTTAATAACTATTTTGATTAATAAAAGTTATTTAAAATAATTGATAAGTATAATTACGTTTTCAATCTCATTTTGTAAGATAAATCTTTTGCTCTAATCCAATTGTTAAAAGCAGTCTATGAAAAAAATCACTTACAGAGAAATTCTCAGAATGACGTTTAGACTTCAGATGCAGACTAGCACAATGAAGATCACCTATCCAAGAATCGCAAAGTTTGCAGTACCAGGCTGTTGCCGCACTGAAGAACTGTAGTCCTATAATCAAACAAGTCTGCAGTTAGCACTATTTAAGCTTCGAAGCGGGTAAACATTATAAGTTCATAAAGAATGACCTTATATTCTGCCACGACACATTCATGTTACTGAAAACAAAAATAATATATTAAAAGATATTCGATATAAATAGCCAATTACATTAAATTTCCTTGTATATTCCCACGATGATCTGTATAAAAACAAAAAGGGAGGAAAGGAAAGAAAGAATCAATTTTATTTCTCAGAAATATCTATACATGATACAATAATTTTATATATATATATATATATACACACATAGATAAATAAAAATACATTATATTTTTATACTAATATATTGCAATTGCTTATTTTCTGTTATGTTCCAGATTTAAGACTTTCCTAGCGAATATGATTTGTAACGTAATTAATAACAATTATATATTCAAGTTTATACAAAATGGGCATTTGCAATATATTTTACAAACATTATAATACAATGTTTTTTAAATAAACTAATAATATTGAAAAGATAACACAATTTTTCAATATATAAATTATAGCAATAACTTTCTTCGCATAACTTCACCAAACTTACACATAAATATGTATAGTGCAAAATGTAACAAAACAATCGTATCATCTGGTTTTTTTGAAAAATAAAATATGCATTTCATTGAAAAATGTTTCAAACAAAATTTATAAGATTAAGTAGCACGTTACATAGCAATATTAGTGTGATTTGGATAGCGCTGTTAAGGTAACGTAAAAATCACTTTGAAATTTTTAAATAAAAATCCTTATTTTTTATTGCATTCTAAAACTTCGAGAGCTTTTTGAAACACTATGAGAAAGATATTTTTCATTAAGTACTTTCCGAGTTATGAAATGCTTGAAAGTACACAATATCGCCGACATCAGCACTGTTCAAGGTGTCCGATAAAATCTAATCGACGCTAAAATCTTTTAACTATTGTTCACGGTCATGACTAAAGCGTAAATTCGGGGCGATCACTACGCGCTTTGTTTACATTGAATAAGTTGTGTGCCAGCCGAAACGTTATTTCACTTCAACACCCAATTTATTCACGCGCGCAGCGATTCTCCGCACGCATTCCGTAATTTCCACCTTTAAGTCATGATCTTAACACGTATATCAAGGCTAGGTTTTCTTCTTATGTTCAGTTTTACAATAAAAAATGAAAATGAAAATAAACATAAGAGAAACAAACTTCAATGACCATATGTTGCTAAGGTCACTAATTCGAACAACATTCAAAAAGTTTTAGCTGTCGACCAAACATCTAAGACAATGCTCTATTGTCAATTGTATAGTAACTTTCAAACCTCATAACTAGGAAAATACCTAATAAAATATTAGGTGTTGGAATTAATTCGTAGCGTTTTTAATGAAAGAATGTTATTTATTTCACATGAGCATTAAAAAATACATTAATGAAAGTACTTCCCATCACTTGTAAAACGCTACGAATTAATTCCAACACCTAATATATTTTTATTAGTGCTTTAAAAAGTTCTCGAGGTCAATTACAAGAATAATATGCAATAACAAAAACGAAGATTCTCATTAAAAAAATTTCTAAATTATTTTTGCGTTATCTTAACAACATTATCCAAGACCATACTAATTCTATGCTATGTAATGCGCTACTTAAAACCCTAGAATTTTTATCTAAAATATTTTTCAATAAACACATTTTTTGAAAAACCAGCCCCTGATACGATTACTCTATTATATTCTGTATATATCTCAATTGTAAGCATAAAATGCTTTATACATTATCTTATACGTCATTACTTTTTGTCAAGTAATGCACTCCACGATGATAAGATTTAGTCCAGAAGATAGCTGATCACCCTAAATTGTGTAAAACGTAGTGTTGTGGAAAATAAAATTAGACACGTGATCACAATAAAGTGATATTGCCAGAAAGTCGGCTCGGAAAGTGCGCTTCTTGAATCCAGATAAAATCCATGTATCGCTGTGGTGTTTGCAATATTGCAAGAAAATTTGTAACCATCAAGATTGTCTTGACTTACGATATTAATCATATATATTTCCCAATTCCAATGTATTATACAAATTAAATTATTAGCTTTAATGTTTTAATCAACATCGTGTTTGATGGTATCATGAACATTCGGACTTATTTAGGACAAATTTTCAAGCAACTTGTGATTGTAGATCTCTTCAATACATACCGAACACCACAGTTATCTGTGCACAAGCTACGGAATTATATTCTATTAGTAATTGCCCACTGTAATTGATCTTACCTTTAATAGGTGTTCTTTTTGTAGGTAGTCCATGATAATAGGGTACTTCTTTTTCTGTCCCTTCGCCATTTCGCTCATGCCATGGCATATCAACAATCTTGCGTTCCTATCATATAAAATAGAATATTAGTAAAAGGGGATTTTATATCAGGCGAAAGAAATTCTCTTTAGAGGCGCGGTACTTTTTTTTTTTTAATAAGTATTGACATATGGTACATAAAAATTACATTATGTACCAAGTACCTGCTTGTTGTGATCGTTACTATGTAATATATAATTCAGTTATAAATATATTTGAACTACACACACACACACACACACACACACATACATATATATATATATATATATATATATATATATAAAATCTTAATTATAAATCCATTTGTTTTTTTTTATTATGGAAAGCAATGTATACATATAATTTTTTCTACCTGTCTCTATGGCAACTAACAATTTGTATTATTTTGTACTAAAATCTCTAGATCTATTTTTTCTCTAATATTTAATAACTTCAGCATCTCCTTCTGTGCCTTATGACGATTGTATTGCTCGAAATTATTACTTACTAAACAAGCCTCTTTGTGTTCATTGCTATGTAGATGATTTAAATATTCCTTTGCTGTTTTAGGAAAGATATCGCAGACTCTACACCAATGCATTTCAGGGTCATAGTGAACGAAATTGTACATTGGCTTATCCTCCGATGATCTTCTCTCCCTAATATCTTTTTCTGTTTTAGATTCTTTATCTGAATCAGAAGGTGATGATCTGTTGGGCGAAGGGGACTTCCCTTTTGGAAAGTCTTCTTTTGGACTTCTCGAACGCTTACTCAATTCTAGCTTAAACTTGCTCTTCAGATCATCCACAGTAACTTTGTCACCAATAATACCAGTAAGCATATCAATGACATTGTGAATAGACTTCATTTTATTTTGTATTTCAATCTGCAAACGCATTTTAAATTCAAATAAAATTAAATTGAAATAAATGTTAATCATAAAAAAATATACTGATAAAATCATGTATTAATTACCTGCAATTTCTGATTTTCCTTTAAAATTCGATTATTTTCACGACCACCGTCCTTGCCTATCTCGTCACATTGTTGACGCAAAATTTCCAATTCACGTTGCAATGTGGCAGATTTCTTAACATACTCCTCTCGTTGTTTGGCCAATGTCGCCTTCTGCTGTTTTACCTCAGCTGCGATTGCTATCAGATGTTCAATTTGAAGAGATTAAAAATTGAGTTAAAAAAAATTATCATATTATTATTATATATCATGATATTATATTATTATTACATATTACCATATATATATTATCATATTATATTATTATATATATTATATTATTATTATATACATATTATTATATACAGTGTCACAAAATTTGTATTCGAAGTACAGAACATGATACTTTATGCTAAAATAAACAATTTTTTCCTTTAGTAAAATTGCGTCCGATAAATAATTTTTGCACTTATTTGTTAACTTCAATCTGCTCTTTTGCAAAAACTACTTATTGGATGCAATTTTGCTAAAGGAAAAAATTGTTTTTTGTGGTAAAACGAACAGTTTTTTCTCGTAGTAAAATTACATTCAATAAATAATTTTGGTGTTAACTTGTATAACTTCAACCTGCTCTCCTACAAAAACTGCTTGTCAAACGCAATTTTGCAAAAGGAAAGTTATTTGTTTTAACATGAAGTATCATGTCCTGTAATCCGAATACGCGAATTTTGGAATACCCTGTATATAAATGTAGAAACTATTGTTAAATAAATATTATTATAATATCAATTTGAATATATTGTAAACAAAAAGAGAGTTGTATACCTTCTTTTTTGACATCCTCAGGCCTTGTTAAAGATGTAACTAAGCCAGAAGAACTGCTGTCAATTGGCCTTGACGATTCTTGTTGTGGTGTCATCGCAGGAGGTGGCGGTGCTTGTTGATTGTTATATGACACCTGACTTCCTTGCCAGTTGGGTGGTGGATAATCCTAACAGAATTAATAAATCCAATCAATCTCTAGTCATTCAATAGCATTCTTATCGACCCTTACCTTTATCGGATGATAAGTCCTCAAATGAGGACTTTGCCTAATACATGGAAGTCTTGATGATGTAACGGTGTAGTCAATATTATGGGTTTCCAATATCAGTGCCAGTAAAATACATAACGCGGATATTATACTTACTGAGAGATTCACAATATTGCGATATAAAGAAGTATAATTGTGATGCTCCAAGAGAGCAGAAACAAATATGCTACCGAATATAAATTATAATCGGTAACATAGTGGTATTATTTCTGAAATACTTTGCAAAAGCGCGCAAGTTTCGACACCAGGGTCAATTTTTTTCTAAGTAAAGCTAAGAAGAGTGTATTAACTTTTTTATTTCAAATATAACTTACACTCCGATAACCAGCAGGTTGTTGATAACTGTAGTCGTAACCTGGACCATAATTATAACCGTAATTGTTATATCCTTGGCTGTATGCAGAAATTGGTGGTGGCGGCTGACTCGTGTTTGGTGGAGGAGCCTATACAAATGAAACATAAGGCAATACTGCAAAATATACAATAAAATGTAGTAATATAATTAATAAGACAATTTTGTATCTCGTTCATAAATCTACAATTAACATAAATCTCAAATTTACAGAGCTGTTTACCTGGTATTGATTATGTACCGCTGAAACATAACTCGTAGAATTGCTTGGATTAGGTACAGTATTTTGGGTTTGGGATGGAGGAGCTTGTTGCTTCCAGTCTTGCGTTCTAGATTCCTTTCGTCTTCTATCTCTGGAACTTGAACGAGATCTTCTGTCTCTGGATCGAGACCTGCGGTATCGGTTTCGTCTGGGAGATGGCGACCGATCATACTTTCGTCTTCTTCTAATATGCGAGGAATCATCTGAATCGGCGCTGGGGCTTCTAGGGCCCTTGCGCCTACATTCAGATTCCATTGCTTGCTTCAAATCTCCTGTATTATATAGATGTATTATATTTACATATCAACAAAAATTAAATGGCTCGGTATAGAGACAATCATTTGTACGAGATCAGTTTTACAATATATCATACTTAAGGCAAGTTTGACGCATTTGGATATTTATGTCATTGTTCGCCTTCGAAATCGTATGAAGGCAACAAAATATAAGTTTTATTTGTCTTCTCTTATATATTATCTCTTTGTTTCATTATTTATCGCGATAGGAACGGATGGGTCGCGGAACCTATGATAAGAAACGTTTTCATATCTCGCTTAAAGCGAATTTTATGAATCGCGAGCCTATTTCTCGACGCCACGAGGTGAAGCTTTACACAATAAAACTTCATCTCGTGGCAGACGTCAAATACGCAACAATTTGGAGCGTCGTACTGCAGCCATTGCTATCCCCTCAACGAGATGGGAACTACAAGGAGCTTGCATCGAGTCATAGACACATTGGTTACGCGACTCACCTCGGCTCAAAAAGATCCCTTGTTCGCTCGTTGAATCGTGCGGGCGGAATGATCAGTTAAAATTGATATGTATGTACGTCAACAATCACTAAAGTCGTCGATAACACACCGCATGCCGCAACCTCGCGGCCGAAAATCATGAAAATCCAACGAAGAGACGAATTTAAAGGTACTTTTACATGTGAAATCCGTGGTATAAGAATATAAAGGTGTCTTTTCATGCTGATTCTCAAAATAGTATTAAAACAGTCTGTTCGACTTGCTTACACTTTCTTACACTTTTTACACTTAAACACTGACGAGATACTATTGTATTTATTAAAGACCGACATCCTTAGGGTGAAATCACACGGTGCGGAAAATGACTGCGGAATAGAGAATGCGTCATAGAAGCAACCAATCATAGTCATTCTGCGTTATTCCGAATAGCGCTAATTGGTTCTTTCCTTTTCTGCACCGTGTGATTTCATCCTTACGGGAGTTCGCGTTTTTGTGAATATTGTATGATTTATTAGATTAGTAGATGGATTTAGAACTCAATAATACTCGATTTTTCTTTAAAATTATGATTTCAGTGTTATCATCAAAGTTTGATTATCGATAGAGATGATAACTGCAGAGAAAAACATTTTTCTGCAATATATAGGATATTATAACTTTCCAAGTCTTTCCAACTTTACAATAGTATGCATATTTATTTATGGAACATTTATGTAATAAAAAAATCATAAATTTAACAATGTAGTCAAATATTTATCTTAATATTAGCAAATTTATATCAATTGTCGATAATGCGTTTTTCAATTACCTTCAGGCTTTTGCGGCCCTTTTTATATCACCGAAAATTTGTCTAGGTCTTAGTATCTCGTTGGTGCTTAAAATGAGATAGATATATATTAGAGCTACGTTCCAAAATTTCTTTCTGAAAAAAATTTTAAAAGGAACAAGGAACAGAGAACAGAGAATAAGAATTTCAACCTATCAAAAATCATATATTGTGGAATACATGATTTCTGATAGGTTGAAATTCTTATTCTGGTCAGTGTTGAATAATTTCTCATAGACCTAGTTTTCACCGAGGGTTTAAACCAGATCAGAATATAAGAACCAACCAACTAGTCGAGTATTCTCTTGTGTAATATATATATATATATATATATATATATATATATATATTGACAATATACTACTAGAATAAATTTCAAATTCTATTACTACAGTAAACAAATTTAAATTAAAAATTTAGTATTAGGAAGTATTAAAAATTTTTCTTTAGATCTCGTAGAAAAATATTTGTATGTGCATCTGTTTAATATGAAATATATCAATACTAAAATAATAATTTGAATATATACAAAACTTTTTTAATTTGCGAAAATAGTTTATAATTATAATAAAATATTTATTGAATTATTTGCATGAATCGAATTATAAACTAAATAATGACAAAAAAATTTATGTAGTTTTGTAATTCGTAACTAATTTATTACTTTATAAAGTAATTCGATAGGAATTTATCTAGGAAAACTCACCTTGTGTATGTAAATTATATTATACGTACTAGACATGTGTAATAATATTTATTTAATATTTCAATATTTTTTCTCTCTAAGATGTGTAACAAAACTATGAAAAAAAATTAACTGCTAATTTACTTACACATAAATAAATATTATATTTATTAAATCATTAGTTTATAGAACTAATGTATAGTTTCACAACTTAACTTTTGTATCACGAACTCAGTATTAATATAAAATTAGATCGCAAATGTCAAAATGTTTATTATTAAATATTTTTAAAAATATAACGTATTAAAGTCAAATATTTAATCTGAACGCGTACACAATTCTGAATGCATAGAAAATTATATAGATAAAAAAGTTAAAATAAATACACAATTGCGTTTTAAACAGAATGAAAATAAAATATAGGAACAAATATTCATAAAACAGAGGTTTACTAAATTAAGCGTGGTTCTATCATCTGTGAATAATCAAGTATAAGTGTTTCTCCATCAGGTTGACTTTTAGATTCTTCGTCTAAGAGAGAGAACTTTCCGAATGGCACTTCCTGAATTTCCTCTTTACCATCTGTAAATAAGAAATTTCTTTTCGAATATATAATTAAAAATGTACACAGTGATATTTACAAGTCAGTATTTATTTATATGGATACTAATATGAGTAATAACTAATACATTTTTGAAACTTAAAGTGAGATAGAATAAATGTTTGATATTTAAGAGCTGTAGCAGAAAGGCTGACTTATAATTTTAAGAAAGTGTCTTACGAGTTAAGTCTTATGTCTTTGATAACGCACAAGAACTGTCTTATGATTTATGTCTTAAAGAATAGCATCTTAAGATATTACTCAAAACGACCTTATAATAAGAAAAAAATGGACTATGAATACCAGCTAATGTTACTTACGGAGTATTTGAAGAGTATAATTTCCCTGTACGCAAGCTACTACTTCAGCCAAAACAGAATTAGACACCTGAGGCGTGTAATCTGTACCAATCTTTAAAGTCTGAAACTTAATACTGTTTAGAAAAAAAATACAGTTAATTTTAAAATATAATAGATATAGATATAGAGATACATACTTTGAAAGCAATAATATCATTAACTTGCGGTTTTCTAGTCATTATTGGAAGCTTTTCTAGATCAGTATACAAATTTTTGTAACTTTGTATTTCGTTCTTAGATTCTTTATTACATAAATTTTTTTCTGTACTATCTTCCATAATTTTGTTTAAATTTTTGCTTTTTATCTCATCATTTAATACATTTTCCGTTTTAACATCGTTTTTTAATTTTTTATTTACAAAGGTTATTGGCGTTGAGCTTTGTCCTAATGCTAAAAGTGTAGAAAGATCTTTAGAAGACGATGTTTCATTTAAGTAAGAATGATTTCTAGATGCTTCTTGTACTGCTATTTGTCTTGCAATATTGTGTTCATCATTTTCTATATCATCAAATCGTATATGTTTTCCCGATGGAATAATATAGGAATGTATTATTTTTGGTTTCTTTAACTTTAACTCTTTTGATATGTTTTCTTCAATTCTATCAAAAGGCGATACAATGAACTGAGATTGATTTTTTGATTTTCGTTTTCGCACTCTTTTCCTTTTTGTAATGGATACAATCGAATCTATCATGTTACAATTCTTTGTTAAATTATCTGTAGTAGTTTTAGAATCTGTATCCTCTTCACTACAATTGACTACTGTATCACTGATTATACTATAGAATGGCATATCTTTTGTGGTATTATCTGAAATGAAAACGATTAATTGTTATAAAAGAAAAATTTCATTTTTCTTCATTTATTTTTACATATACAGCATAAATAAAACAAATTACAAACTTATTGAAGCTGGTTGTGTATTATTCAAGGTATCGTTAAATGTATTTTGTGCAACTATTTCCTGTTTTCCTGTTTTAATATTTGTTGCTGTATGCAGGGCCTGCTTATCAAGTATAGAAACATGGTTAGTTTCTACAACAGCCAGAGCTTCGTTACTTATTCCAGATCCAGGAACTACTCTATAATTTATCAAAGTATTAATAAAACTACATATAATTAATTAAACGCTGTTATGCATCGTCTAAAATATGCAGAGTCAAGCGAGGAGCACAGACTCTTGCATAATGCATAACACATGAGACATAAGAAATCCAATCAGAGTTATTTATTTCATATAAGGAAGGAAACGAAGGACTTTGATTGGTACATTTTCTTATGTATTATGCGCTATGCAAGAGTCTATGCTTTCCACTTCAAGCGGAGACTATTGTATTTTATTTTATGTTATGTCTATAGTCCATGTATCATATTTTATGTTTATTACTCTGTTAATATGTAGTCTTTCTCATAAAGCTTCGCAATAAACTAAATTAAACTAATTAAACTAAACTAATCATGATTTTCTTTTCTTCTATCTCTTTTTCTGATTCGTATTTCAGCTACTTGACATTTAAATGGCCTTGAAAGAGAGTATGAAAAAAGGAAGAATTGAGATAGAAGTTTAAATGGCGTTACTGAGCGACTTACTTATTTCGCGCATGCGCACTCCATTTTGGCCAACATAAAATCAAGAGAGTTGCGCTACTGTATATACCGTGGTGTAATCGTAGCCTATGACAGATTTCATAACCTCAATAGTCATCAATTTTAACGCTTAATATCTCGGTTCGCGGAACCAACCTAACTTTTTTTCTCACAGATTCTTTTGTTTCGTGCAAAAACGCATCGAATGAGCCTAATTTTATCAAAATCAGAGGTGAAGATCGTATTCTAAATAAATATCAAAACGTTAATAAAACACAATTTAAAATACAATTTAAGATACTAACAGAATTGTCTCATTCTCTTTAAGTATTCTCACATCCTCTATTGGCGGCAGATATTCGGTGTCATTCAGCAACAAATGGAATGGTTCCGCAATATTGAACAGTTTACTAATATGTTGCTTCAAATGATTAACCTGCTGAATTTTCATTCCATCGACGAAGATCCAGCAAGACCGACGTGCATCATAGAAAAACTTAGAAAGATCAACTTTCAACCGAAAATGTGGACGCTTTGTTATGTTGTCTTCCACAGTTATCATTGCAAAACGTTGATCAACTTTTTCGATTAGTCCAGTACTTCGAAAAATCTCGAACTCGTAATGAATTGTTTTCTTTTTTCTGGATTGTAAGCTAGCTCACGCTTTAAAATCAACAGCACCTCCGAGTGAGAGGAAAGTGAATGAATCTGAAACAACCAGGCGGGTGCGCCACCTGGAGAGAAGCGGGAGAGTTAAAGCCCCTCCCAAATTCGTGATGAAAAAAAGTCAGGGACTCCGCATTGTTAAGTATTTGTTAAGTATTTTCAATCTAATGTATGTTTTAAATGAATTAACATCGGAATTGTATATTCAAAAAAAGAAGTGATTTTGTTGTTAAATATTAATTCTATAAATATGATATGATACAATGTTTAATTGAGCAATCAAGAATGAAAAACAGATACAGAAAACTCCGAGACTAGGAACAATATTGTTTTTAAATCTGATATCAAACTATGTAATAATAAACTTAAACAATAATACGAAAAAAGGTCTTCTACCAATATTCTAATAGTAATTACTCTAATTATATCTCCTATCTCTATACGCGTATCTCTAAGCTCATCATAGTCCAACGAAAAAAAGGAAGATCAACGAAAGACGAATTCCGATTTCACCTCTCATTTATTCACGCACGCGTATACCGAGATTAACTCGATCGCAATTACTGCTTTTACACGCACAATTAATATATATAGGATATATATATATAGGATTACAGTCAACCTGATATCTTTAAATATTTCTTACTTGTGGACGTTGCCGCGGTAACGAACGTAGCATCACAATGGCAGCGATCGAAATATTTTCAAGTTCTGTCACTTACAAGTACAAGAGTAGGATATATTCTTTCGCCTCGATCGTTGTCTTTTTATTCATTGTTTTATCCTTGATCACGCCACTTTTTATAATCTACAATACAGGAGGTAAAAATTAATCCAATTTTTATATCATTGACTTTAGATACACTCGGTGATTTAGGACAGTTTATTATTTAATTTTTTTTAATTTCAGGTATTTGGATGAAAAATCGGATGCATGCAGAAATGCCTGATGTGCACTTTATATATAAGTATCTATTACTTGCGGAAATAGATTCCTTTGAGGAACCTATTGTGTGTTCCACTTTTACGACATATAAGGAGAATGATATTAAAGATCATTGTACAATAATCAAGGTTGTTGTTTATTTGAATATGTTAAGAAATACAAAATTTGACTTTTCGCCAATTATTTATGTCAATATTTTATTCGATTATTGATCATGTTTTATATTTAATATTAAACGCAAGTTCTTTGATTTCAATTTTTTTCTTAAATTTTCGTTCTGTTTCTAATAACAAAAATTGTGTATGCAAAGTTAATACAATTCTTATTTATTATTAGTGTTAGTTATTTATATTTATTATTTCTATACTTTTTTATTTAGGTACGGGAGAACGATCTGAACAATGATGGACAGAAAGATTCATTAAGATTTGAAGCTCATTTTTATACAGACAAGCCAGTGAAATCTCTACGACTTTTACTCTTCTTCAATTTTCAATTAAAGGTTGATTTGTGTGGTTCATAAATTTGCTCCTCAAAGTTTTAATGGATTTTCTTTATTTACAGCATCTTATTCAAGCGACTATAGAATCTATAGGCGTGTTTAATCAAATATTAAATCACGAGGTTCAAGAGATAAGATTCTTCGGTGATCTGGAGTTACGGCAAAAGGGACTTTTGCGTAGCGAAGGTCTTTACGAAACATACAACCACAGCATAGAACTATCTGATTATTCTCTATCTGAACTGCTATTGCATAGTTTTAACCGAAAGTGTATGTATTGCTCGTATTTTTGAAAAAATTTTGTCAACAACCCGGGAAAAAATGTTATATGTATGGACGTATATATTATATAATTATATATAAAAATCAATTTTTTATATAATTACATATAATTTTATTTAATTTTATTTAATTTTATATAATTGTATTTGATTATATATATAATTATATTTGAAATATATATATATTTTTTTTCCGGGAATTTATCATAAACACGTGGAATTATTAACAGTATATTTATTTTATAGTCTCTGCCAGAATTACGAACAAGCGAGTAACGTGGAGAACAGGTTTTTCTAACGATGAAGCGGTAGTCATTATCGGCGAATTGTTTTATGTGGAAAATTTTATTTACTATCAGCCGAGTGTGTGGGAAGAATTGAAATGGGCGTGGATTCAATATCTGTCGTGTCTACTTGTGTTCGCATATGTGGCTAAACATATCCTGGTGTTTCTCTTCACCAATAGATACCTGAACACGTATATTATAAGGCCGTGGGTGAATACATAAAAATAAACAGAAAACTTATTTTGTATGTACAAACATCCATAAATTTTCCTTTTATTTCTCACGGTAAAACGTTCCATTCTCATTAATTGCCTTCAATTTTAATAATATATTTGTCAACGAATTTGCGGGTATTTTTTTGGTAAACATTTGGAATACAGTTATTACTTATTGAAAAAAATTAAATCTTGAAGTTTTCTAATGGAAATAATGTTAGAAAATATTCATAGATATTTATCTATATCTTTAATCTGATAAAATTTCTCTATATTGGTCATGTAATTTTTTCTCTAGAGTGGAAATGTGAAAATTTTTATTTATGTACACACACATATATATACAAATTATACTAAAAAATAAAAATTTTCACTTTGTTTCTGTTCTAAGTAAAAAGTTATTGGTGACTTCAACTTATCGATGGAAAAAAACAACTATTGTTTGCCACTTGCACGCGTAGTTTGCGCTATCAGTCGCGCTATCGTCTTATCGGTCATGTAAATTGGATCGATAAAGGAAGCCAACTATGCCATTCACGACGGTAGCGCCGATATCGTCGTTGACGTCGGCGTCTATCCCTTCAGTCGTTTTCGTGGCTGACGTCGATTGGTGGTTTAACGAGGGTGGAGACTGCTCCTGTTCAGTGGTCGCATCTTCACCGTTCTTGAGTGTATTTATGTAGTACACAATAATCGCATGTTGACAATCTGTCAATCGTATGCGATGTAGGACCGAATAGAATGGGTAAGCCCGATATTGGATTACAAGTTAGTAAATTGGATAGTATTCAATTTGTTCTGCATGGACAAAAATTTCATAGAAAGGTCTCTGCTCCACACCCTTTGTACGACTTAAAAATTCTGTGTCATTGTTGAATTTTCTAATAAAAATAGATAATTTTATAACTTAAGCAAGATTGATTTAACAGGAATTTATAGATAGGAATTTTTTTCGATCAATTGTCGAAAAATCAGAGTGTAAAATTCTACAAACATTTGAAAAATCATTTTAGAAACATTTAAAAAAGTTTTCTATTTCGAAAAATTAAAAATTCAAATAGGAACTTACCGACATTCATAAGGTATCTTTAAATTCTTTCTAAAAATATGTTATTATGTATATTATATATGATCCGAATGTATGATAATGTTTTAATTAAAATGAATTCCAGTGTTGATATAATATAATTAATACGTTGTTAGTATAATTAATATTATTATAACGAATTGAAGGAATCACTTTTTATGATATGAATTTATGTACCTCACTAAGAAACTTTTCTAAAAATCTAAAACATATTCTTTCATTTGTATTGATTTTCTATTATAATGCAAACAATTTATACTTTATTGATATAATTTTTTCTATAATGCCTTTAATTTTTTTCTTTTGTATACAAATTGTTTGATTCTTTTTCTTTAAAGTAGTCTAAACATATAAAAAACTAGACCATTATAATTTCATGCATGATACAGTTTTGGAAATGTGTCACAAATAAAAATGTTTTAAATATAGAGTAGCGAGACTTCATAAAAAAGCGACACAATACTTTCATCATGTCTACGAAATCCAAGGAAAAAGTAGTAGCTGCCATCCGAAAGCTCTTTCGATCTTCCGATAAGATAGCTGAACCGGAGGGAGCCAGTAGCTCAACCAATTCTCCATCAAGGAGACTCCTAAATCGCCACCACCGTCCAGATGCTGTGACTCCAATGGATGGACCGATATTGGAAAATCCAGATTCCACTCATGCTGATCGCAGTTGTTTCTTCAAGGCAAAAAAGTCTGTAAAGGTGTGTGAAATTCTCAATTGATCAATTAGAAAAGATCACAAAAGGGAGATCTAATCACTGTTTTTCAATAAATAAGCATGATAGAATAGCTTCTGTATCCATAATTCTGTAATCAGATTTTGGATATCCTGAGATAGCCTGAGAATTTCAAACCAGGCTTTACTCATACAGGATAACAACGAATGCAAAGCCGTCTACGACAAGGACATCGGTCTGCGTCGCCTAATGAAAGAGTTTAACAGGATCCAAAGAACACAACGCTGCGACTCTGCCTTCACCGTGGAGCTCGTCAATGATAATGTTTTTGAGTGGTTTGTTCGATTGCATAAAATTGATCCAGACAGCAAGCTAGCAGCCGATATGCGCGAGTTAAAGATACCTCACATATTGCTGCATGTAATTTTTCCGAAGGAGTTTCCATTTGCGCCACCTTTTATGAGGGTAATCTCACCGAGAATCGATCAGGGTTTTGTAATGCATGGCGGTGCTATCTGTATGGAACTCCTTACGCCGAGAGGATGGTGCTGCGCGTATAGCGTCGAGTCGATGATCATGCAGTTTGCAGCTAGTGTTGTGAAGGGGCAGGTAAGCATTGTTTTGAATCTGCATCAAATAATTAATGATTTCAGATATTTGTATCATGAAAATGTATCATCACGATAATGTACGTAATTGTGATACATGTAATATATAATACTATATAGTATTATATATCATATTATCTTAATATTAGGTGTTGGAATTAATTCGTAGCGTTTTTTAATGAAAGAATGTTATTTATTTCACATGAGCATTAAAAAATACATTAATGAAAGTACTTCCCATCACTTGTAAAACGCTACGAATTAATTCCAACACCTAATACAATATCGTACAATACATCACAATTATACAATATTATATACACATGGAAAACGTTAGTATTTATGCTTGTATAGTCTTATTTTCAATTTTAAGAAATTTAATTTTATTTTCATCTTAAATCGTTTATTATTATAAAGAAAACAAAGATTAAATTTAAAAAAAAATTGGTCACTCATGTATTCATATGTACTGGTTTCCTTATAGATTTATGTGAAGCTTTTATTTCAACAGGCACAAGTGGCAAGGGTGCCAAAGCCGAACAAGGAGTACAATCGGCAATTGGCCGAGGAAACATTCAAAAATCTGGTGAGAACACACGAGAAATACGGTTGGGTGACACCACCGCTCGCTGAAGGTTGACCACAGAATATGTTATCATAAAAAATCGAAAGAGATCTGTGTTTTTTTTTGCTTGAGAAGAGGTGCACGAATCGACGTGATTTTTTCCGATTTTCCTGGAGACGTCGCAATGATTTTTTTGTTGCATTAGGAAAATCAAAGTGTAATTTTATTGCCTAAACAGCAAGAAGAATGCACAAGCAAATGTTACCAGAAAAAGCATAGAGTTTAAACAGCACGCGTGGAAGTTTTTTTAGTCATTTTTCAATTTTTGTAATAAAAATACGTAAGACTCTAAAGAGAAAGAAAGTTTCAAGATCTTTAAACAAAATTTCCATTTTTTATTTAATTACTTGTTCCTTTTCCAGTGAAGAAGAAATGAATATCGGATACAAAAGTACTAATTTCGATATTTATATAAAAAAGACACGATTTTTTAAAATCTATTTCACATCAAAGAGATATTTTTTAAAGATCTTGAAATTTTCTTACAAATTTATATTTATATCATTATGCCAAATTAAAATTATTAAGATAAATATGGAATTGTTACAATGTTATTCTTATTCACGTTTTTCGAATTGATAAAGTTTGCAAAATTTACCCGTTGAACATTGGAAGCTCATAACAGAGTACTCTGTTTCATTAACTTTGATAAAGAAATGAAGAAAAGAAATTGCTCAATAATGTATGCAATTGTTATTGTTAAATAATTGAAGAATCGATGGAATGTGTACATATGAACAACGAAAATAATAGGTCTGTTTTCTGTGGCTGAATTAGTATACACTTTTGGAACTTAAAGTGAGATAGATGTATGTTTGATATTTATCGAAAGCGAGAAAGAGAGTTCTAGTGCAGTCTAGTACAGAAAACAGACTAAATATTAAATATTATGACTTGTTTTTTCGCTTTTAATTTACGTCAATATTTTTGAAGGGAAAAAATATTTGCGTCCAAATATTCCCGCAGAAACGAAAGTCTTGATTATGAGCTTCTTCGAGTTTCTTTTTTCAAGACCCAGCAATATTCTATCTATTGTGTATAAACAGTTTTTTATGCATTTTTTAATCGACTATTCGCAGAAGTGTTTGTACATACAGTCATTATGTTGGACTTGTACGTGCCAAATAAATATAAAAAATTCGAAATATGTCTCTTTGCAAAACTTAGATTAACATTTAATCATAAAGATTCGCGCAACTGTAAACGTTCATCATGAATGTTCATCATGAATGTTCATCATGAATGAACGAATCATAAAATGTATTTAGATTAATAAGAGACCCAATTAATTACTCAAATGATTGACTTTAATATGGCGCCAAGAAGTAATATCTGTACAAGATTTTCAAAAGTAAAGCTTTTAAAAAATAAAGTGAGGGATAAAAATTAAATATAAGTAAAATATTTACAAATACATGAGAAACTGTTGTAATTTGACGCATATTAATAATACTTTTGGCCTATTTGCCGTAGTAACAGTAGTTTGACGGCAGGCATATGTATATTGTGTCTTTTTTTTACCATACAAGTGTACAACACATTTTGTGTTTAGAAAGGACTCTGCACTAATTGTATGAAAAATTGGATCCCGGTAAAATGAGTTAGTTTTCACATATGTTGTATTATATATTTATAATGTAATGAAAAAAAAGTATTATATACACACTCAAATAATGGATAGTTCTTGAACTATAGTATATCAAAGGTGTAAAACTAATAGATAACTAATAGATAACTAATGTCTTAACAAAATCGTAAATCTTGTAATTATACGATGTTGATAACTGGCTATGTATTTGTCAATGATTCGAATATACTGACATTGTAACTATACGCAGGCAATTACTCTTGAAAAAGAATGGCTCAATTTTCAATCTTTAAGATTGAGATTTTACTTTTCAATAATACTTTTCTATTCTCTAAAAATTTTAGTAAACATATATTACTAGTAGTTTAACAGCAAGATAACAGCATCCAAGTTATCAGCAAAACGCCAAGTTCTCATGATCCTATAATAGATTATTATTGAAAACATGACGGCAATAACACGAATTTTGATGATAACGATTTTAAAGTCGACAACTTGTTGACAAGTTGCTACTAAAAAAAAAGTTGTCACATCATGAAGGCATCAATTGGCTAATAAATGTAAACTCAGTTGCTGCAATTTGGAATCAACTACTTTTTTTTAGAGTGAGTAATATATAAGTAATAATTAAAACACGTTGTTATCTGGATGTTCACAGAGCACCTTTAATACTCTATCACTCGAGAATTATCTGTTACTTAGACCATGTATACATGACATTTTTTGTTCACCATTTTAAGTTACAATATATGTAAAAATTAACTCACTTCATCGGGACCTAATTTTTTAATAATTAATGCAGGGTCCTTTAGAAATGACGAATAAAATGTACAGCACGAGAGTGCTAATCTTTCCTATCTCCGCTAACAGTTTATAAACTAATTGCAAGTTATACTTAAAAGCGATTTACAACGCCGTTTTATCAAATCTGTTGGAATAAAGTTGCTATTCAAAGATTTGTTATTTTTTTTCTATAAATGCCTTTAACACTAGAAAGACCGAGGCAACCAATAATTTGACTCCTGGCGAAATGCAAATTGCTATAACTTTTTTCAACTTTACTTTCACATGATATCCTTTTGTAATTTTTATCATTTTTCATGTTCTGTTTCTTAATTTTTATTTAAAAAATTTTCAATTATACATATAAGATAGTTGAATTTTTATTTGTCTATCTAGAAAAACCATTGCAGCCAATTTGGCTCTCTGCTTATATCTGGTCGTATGTTTTACGATTTTATTTATAAGTTTACGAATTTAAATGCTCAATAAATTATAGTTATATCATTGTTAAAACGTTAAATATAATAATTAATTTATACATTTAATTTGATTTATTTACGAAAAAAATGTGGAACAAAATTGACTTCTACTGAAAAAGATTTTATTGGGTTCTTCTAGGGAAGTCATCAAATCCAGTCCTTCTAGTATTAAAATGTATATACATACATATCTATTCTTATTCACATACAATTTACTATTAGTATGATTATGCCATTTTGCCCATTTTATACAAATAGTCTATTCTGTTTTACAGAATATATAATTTGTTTGCTCGCGTATATAAGGCACATATATTTAGTCATTCTTGTAATTTATTCTACAATGATTCCTTATCAATATTTGAGCAGTTATCTCATTAGAATACAAATATTATTTAGGCAATGATTTTCGACGCAGTCTATATTCGAAAACATGAATATCATTTGAGAGACCATAAGATTCTTTAGGTGGATATTTAATTTTTTTAAAAACATTTTCATTCATAATTTTATTTAAACCTTTTCATTCATGATATTTAATTTTGAATAAACTGTGAATGTATTAATGCTCAATTAACATTGTACAGACAATTAATTCATTTAAAATAGAAAATCTGCATATTCCTTAGATTTGGATGATTGAAAGTGAGAAAAGCTTTACCTTGTCAGGCCTTTTTTCCACTGAGAAAGGAAATATGAACGAACTAATTGATCAATGGTTATCAAAAAATTATGTAACGTATATTATATGTATGTATGTATAATACATACAATTAATCAAAACAGAATTCTTTATATATTTCTTATAAATTTTCAATTGGGACTATATATATTTAATGTATACAAACTTATATTTTTCCTTTTTAATTCATCAGGAATTGAAATCAATATATAATTGAAATCATTTTAGTATATTTTACTGAATTAAAATTTGAATGATTAGAATATATTAGAATATATTAGAATATATTAGATATGTGATAGTTAGTTCTCCTAAAAGCGAATAAATGCTATAATTGATGTAAAATCCTTAAAAAATTGAATTTATCAAAATTATATAAATTCTATTGATGTTATTTAATAATTTTGCTAAATTCTAGTTATATTGTGCCTTCATAAAAAATACAGCTCTATTATTTTATATTTATGAGTATGTATAAAATCCAACATAGCCAATGAAAATGTAATACATGTGCATGTACGGATTACATAATCAAAAAATATTTATCTAATATATATATATATATATATATATATATATATATATATATATATATATTTAAAACATTTCGAATACGCCAGGCAGTATCAAGAATTGGCACTCGAATATAATTTACATGCTAATAGACTATACCCAGCAAACGCTAAATATTCTTGAAATATTCATAAAATGTTCCTAAAATCCCAAAAAATATTCCAAAATATTCTGAATATTTACGATGTGTAAAAAAAACCATTCAAATGACAGTTAAAAATTTCATTTGTATGTCGTTACAAATTCCAATATATTAGGTGTTGGAATTAATTCGTAGCGTTTTTTAATGAAAGAATGTTATTTATTTCACATGAGCATTAAAAAATACATTAATGAAAGTACTTCCCATCACTTGTAAAACGCTACGAATTAATTCCAACACCTAATATATTCCGCAAAATTTTAATTTTTCCAAAAATTCCAGATCATCAATAAATTAATTTTTAAACAAAATTTTACTTTGGAAAATACATTTAATGTTTTCACCTTGGAGCCCAATTTTAGGGCTCACTTCACAGATTAATGCCCATATTCATAATCAGGCCTTATATTTAAGGCTTCCTTAAATTTATCTTCAGATATTCTACGAATTATTTCATTGGTTACTGAGCATCTAAAGTACAAGATTTGACTATGAATACGGGCATAAGTGCTGCGCTCCTTATATTGGTCGTGTTCAGTAGACTCAACATCCGTGAGCGCGATCCGCTCCACACAATTGAGTCTGCTGAATGCGACCATTCTCTGCCAGGTGATTCTTGTTTACGAGTAAATGCTCTTCACCGCAGTCCTCTATCGGCGGAGATGTGTACTGCTCGTTCGCTCGCGATTTTCATGAAATATACAAGGAGTATACACATAATATTCTAAACTGCATTTCGTCAATATTTGCACATTCTGTGACGATTCTTTTACTATTCCGCAACATTCATTACATTGGTAATACGAATCGAACTTTCTGTGAATGTTTAACATTATAAGCTGAGTAACAATGACGCGTACAGGCACTTATTAAACAATAAATAATTACGAATATATGTATATGTATTAGGTGTTGGAATTAATTCGTAGCGTTTTACAAGTGATGGGAAGTACTTTCATTAATGTATTTTTTAATGCTCATGTGAAATAAATAACATTCTTTCATTAAAAAACGCTACGAATTAATTCCAACACCTAATATAAAAATTACTTCCACAAATATTGATCTGTATGTATATACATACACACACACATATATATATATATATATATATATATATATATATATATAAAATATAAAAAGTAATGAATCTATTGACGATAGTATCGTGTTGGTCATTCACGCATTATCGTTAATACTTATGCAATCATGCAATTGTTTGATAGAGGACGATAACATCGTATCTATTCAGAACTATATATTCTATCTATCTACGAAAAGTACGACGCGTGCGAAATGCACTCTTAAATTCGAATGTCTCAGTTCGGAGTTTGTCGTAAAGATTACTGCGAGTTTTGAGCACTCACGCTGTCCTATCTTCTTGCACGCACATGAATAGTTTTGCGCATGCTACGTTGAAATTATCTGCACAAAAAATGTAATAATGACATATAATCATATAGTATATAGCATATTATATAAATAATACATAAAATATATAATATTATATATTTACTTTATAAATGTAAGCAACATCTTGCAGTTTCATTTTAAACAAGCTTCTAAAACTTATCTATACTTACAGGATACATTGACGAGCCAAGCGGGCTTCTTTTTCCAATCGATGAATATACAGTACACGGGAATGCCAGATAGAATTATGATTATGCCTATACCTACTTCCCATGGCGAGACATAACACGGAAAAGTGACCAAAAATGCGCAGATTATGAAGAAAATGATTGGCAAAATGATAGAAACCTAGAGGATAAAATATACGAATGAAATTTGCGAATAAAAAAAAAAGGAAGATGCATAGATATGATATTTTCTAAAAATTAAATGTAATATTAGGTGTTGGAATTAATTCGTAGCGTTTTACAAGTGATGGGAAGTACTTTCATTAATGTATTTTTTAATGCTCATGTGAAATAAATAACATTCTTTCATTAAAAAACGCTACGAATTAATTCCAACACCTAATAAAATTGCGCGTACCTTTATCGGACGATGGAGATCGGGCTTTTTGTAACGTAACCACAATAAACCAGACACGGACAGTGTGGTAAATAGAGCCTCAACGAAGCTGACATAATTTATTAGTACGTAGACATCCTCTATGATGAGGAGTATCAGGGTGATAATGCACTAGAAACGGAAATTATAGTTTAACGCTCGGAATTGGAGTCCGACTACAAGAATAGAAAAATTGCTCCGCGTGCGTATCAGCGCTTTTAGAACTGATTGCGAATCGTAATAATTAAAACGCTTTAAAACATTTGGTTTTAGATTTATATCAAAAACTAAAATTGGCATTTCGTTCAAAGAAAAAACAAATTTTTTTTTAAATAACTGAAATTTTAAGATGTAGAATTTACGGAAATCTAGATTATCTGAATCTCTTGTATTTCGAAAGCTATCGTTAAAAAATTAAAAAGATAATTTTGGTATCTCAGAACTAATTACAATCTGTATTAAACATCGTGCGATTAATTATATCGAAGTATATCTTATACTTTATAATAAACATGTTTGCATTATTCGTTTGCATCAGCGTGGCATGACTTTAAGCGCAGTTAACGCAATTGATTCTTTTAATTCGTTCGTAGAAAGGGATAAAGATCGCGAGCAAACTTTCGCCATTAATCATCAAAGAGACGCGGGGCCAAGGAGCGACGTGAAAGGATCAATTTATCGTTCTCAATTAACAAACCGCAAATCAAAATGTTGAACTGTATAATAGCATGCCGCTGTGTATGTCTACCGGCCTGCTCTGATCCGGCTGGCTTCGTTTATTTCATTAAGACGCCGGCTTTAATGTAATTTCACGAGATCCGATTTATGCACGTCAATTAATTCTATTCTCGACAATTGGACGGGCCGAATTATCGCACACAAAGTGCAGATTACTTTTGTTGGGTATAATAAAGCTGAAAATGTATCGATTATCTTCTTTGAGTATGTATTTATGTTAGATGTGGTATTTTCTCTCAAGTAAAATATCGATCTAAATATGCAATATATATACGCGCATGAAAACGTATCATATTTTTTCTTTTAATATTTTTATTAAAGAGTCTAAAATATTTCCGAAAGATAAATACTGCAGCCAAAAATTTCTATAAAGTATAATTAACAATTAATAGCACAATTTTTCTAATATAGTCAAAATATTTGGATTTGGTATCATCGTATAAATGAATAAATGTGATATTAATTGGAATTAAAACAAACAAATTTCATGATAAATGCAATATCGTTGTAACTTAAGCCTGATGTCAATTACTAAAGTGTTCATGATGTTATAGCTACATGAATCACTGTCACATCCCATTATCGCCAAATAAATGCCACTACAAACATACACGCTATTTTATATGACGATAACGTATTTATTAATAAAATTCTAATACGATAACGTATTTACTAATACAATTCTTTACAAATTATTCAGTCATCGTTAATAATTAAAATAATACAACAAATAAATATGTTCACTATTAAGATGTCATTTTTCAAAATAAGCGATCAATTGTCAAATTGCAATAAGTGTTCGCGATATTTATTTATTTTATTCGAATTTTATTCGCAAAAATTAAAATATAAAGATATTATGTGAAACATCTAAAAAAAGCTTTAAAAAAAATTAATTAGTTCATAATTAATTCTATATAATAAATTCTTTTTATTCACTATTTTCTCTTTACGTTTCATGAGGGTGTGATACTTACGAGAAAGATGAGGGATGGCATCGGCGTCAAGTTGCGAACATTAATTAAAGCAATGGCAGTGGGGAGGTGTCCGTTTCGGGCACCGACAAAGAACAACCTGGACGACGCAAAAATCGCGCCGTTCAATGCTCCGAAAGTCGAACATGCCACGAAAAACGGCATTATCCATGACATAACGCCTAATAGTTTATCGCCGAAGGTCTAGAAAGGAAATTCTGTTTTAATACTTAGCAAAAGTGGAACAGATTTTGATCACAGCAGAAAGCAATTGCGATTTTTCATAATTTTTTTCTGTATTGAATGGATTAAATAAATCTGTATTTCACTTCTTGCGATATCGTATAATCTATTTTTTTTTTACCGAATATCTTGTTTTGATGAAACGCAGTAACGCATGTGCAAGAGACCACCATGTACAAAAAGAATGATTGTGCTGAAAAATCTAAAAATTTTGCTAATCAAAATAATTATGTTGGAAACTAAAAAATAATAAACAATGCTGCAAAAAATTTTGATATTTTAATAATCAGTTTCAATTTTCAATAAAATTATTAGTAGATCAACAAAATTATTTTGCAGTTCTTATTCAAGAAGGATAAATTATAGTCAAATTCGAATATCGAATATATATAATAAACATTTAAAGTTTTAACATTCTGATAAATTGATATGAAATGTAAATTTAATTTAAAAAACTTAACATCAGTTAATGCCGAAACATGTCATATAATATAATGTAACGTTAAGTTTTTTAAATTAAATTTATACTTCATATCAATTTATAAGAATGTTAAAACTTTAAACATTTATTACATATATCGATATTCGAATTTTATTCTATTATAATTTGCCCTTCTATATTCTTGATATTTTTGTTATTTAAAAGAGTCTTTTAATTTAATTGTTTAAATCAGTTCTTATTTAACAAAATTTTAGATCTTTCAGCAAAATCATTCTTTTAGCATATTCTGAATGCTCATTTCTCTTTCTTTACTGCTCAATATATAAAATATTGCTATAATCAATTTAATAGCAAATTATTGTGTGAACTAAAGTTCGTCAATTTCTTTTCTTTCCTAAAAATTATTTTTTAAAATTTATATATATAATATTATCTTTATACATATTAAAGAGAGAATCAAAGAATTGCTTTCTTGGTAATAAAATATTCGTGCGAGTGCAATTACGTAGAAGCGAATCAATCATGGATTAATATTTTATGTATTTATAATTGTTATCAACATTATTAACGTATAAAAGCGTACTTACAACAGCGACAGCATTCGACGCGAGTATTTCATCCTGCGTGAGTACGACAAAGTAGGCAATGTTCGCGAAAACATAAATCACTGTCACCAACGGCAGTGATATACAAATCGCCTTTGGAAGATTCCTGTGAAATGAAAAAAACAACGATCACATTATGAAAGTTTCTAATCTCTGTTAAAATTTTACGTACGTTATTGTCGTAAATATATAAATGTGCTTCAATAATATAATAATATATATTAATATTTTATTCGTATCTATTTCTAATAATATATAAGACAAAATTTTAAGAATTGATAATTAAATATTAATTTTATATAAATTAATAGCGTATTATTTTCTATCAAAAATAAATAAATAATATAATTTGACCTGTACACTGAAATATTAAATTTTAATAAATCATTTGTTTGAATAGTGCCCAGTAAATATTTACTAAATACAAAGATATTTATTTGGTACAAGAATCACTAATTTGATTTAACTATCATTTTCTTTATTAAGTAAATATTTATTTACTGTAAGTAAATGTTTAGTTTAGACACTATTTAAACAAATATTTATTAACATTTAGAATATTTTTTCTCAGTGTATTACGCTGCTTTTTTTATTATAAATTAAAAGAATTGCAATAAAGATACAAAAAGGTCATGGAAAGTTTAATCCCAATTGCATTTATGACAATTACTTGTAGGGATCTTTTAGCTCCTCCGTCACGAAGTTGAGATAATTCCAGCCTGAATAAGAGAACAGTCCGGAATATACTGCCAGAGCGATGTAACCGGGTTGAGTATTAGTGCCAGACATCGGATGTTGGAAGTTTTCCGTGTGGCCCATGCAGAGCCACCAAACACCGGCTACCATGATGATTACCAGAGCGAAGATTTTGGTACCAGTGAAGATGTCCTGCACTCTGGTCGCCCATTTAACATTATAGCAGTTAATGACGGTTAACAGACCTACAAACAGAATAGTGAAATTGCCATATGCTCGTCGTACACATATCGCGGATATTAAAACAATCCGACGAGAGTATGAATAATTTTCGGGCTATATTGGATTATATCTCATGTTACATCTTATTGCACACGTACGTTAAGATATTTCTGATGAATTCGATATTTATGATATATATATATATATATTTACACATATATCATGCAATATTTATAATAACGATGTGAAAAACGTCTGAAAAAGATATCAAACAGCTAACAAAAAGTAGAAGAAAAAGTTGACAGAAATTTAGCACATAATCAATTGTATTGAAAAATCTACAATTAATTGAAAAGTTTTACAATTTATTTTCATAAGGAGTGTTCAAATCTAAATTATAATTCAATAATTATACAAAAAATAAAAGGAACATAGCAATGCGAGTTATACTATCTTTTAATGTATGGGTTTTCAATACCGCCATCGTTCCAGCAATTTTATATTCTTCGAAAAGATTTTTTTTTCGTGGAATATGAAAGCTGTCGGAACGATATTAATGTATTGAAAACCTCAAAAAACTATATTGAGATAATACAACTTACATTGTTGTAGGTTTTTTATTATTTGTATAATTATTGAATTATAATTTAAATTTGAACATTTATCGTATTTTATTAGATCATACTATATATTTCCTTTTTTTTTCTATAAATTATCAAAATAAAATGAAAAAAATTTATTCATTTTACATGTGATCACAGCAGCGAGTAATCGAATCGCTGCATACGGCGGCTCGCATCCAGGCCATACAGGTTGCAGTATGTATTGTGCGAACGTGAGGGCCGTGATTGCGTTCCCTGTTGGCACCAAGACGAACAAGGCGACCCAAAGGTAGAGGAACGCTGGCAAAGGTCCGAAAGCATCGCTAATGTATGCATAATCGCCGCCTGATTTGGGGATCATCGTACCTGTATAAAATTGAAAAGATGTCATTTTATTATTAATTTAGTAAACTACTTCTCTTAATAAGAAGAAAATCATGGAGAATCTGATAGAACAATTTCGAGCGACCAATTGGACCAATTATACATAGGTATATTATATATATTTTAGGCTCGTGTTAGTTGCATCAACGTTACTTTAACTTTAAGCAAGACTCTCTCTGTCTCGTTTTAAAGCGAAAGAGAGACAGAGATAGAGAGAGTTTTAAACATTGCTTAAAATCAAAATAATGTTGGTGCAATTAGGCCTTTAAAAATCCTAAAGTCATTTGTGTCAGGATGTAGGCGACGTAAAAGATGGCTTATGCAATAAACATATTTTTTTTTAGAGCCGAACTTCATGCAGAATTTGTCTTTTTTTTTGTTTCTCTTCAATGAAAAGAAAAAGAGGAAAGATAAATCGCAAGAAGTTCAAGAGTATGAAGTTTATGCTCTTATTTTTTGAGAAAATTATAATTTTTTAAATTATTTCAAATTGCTTTAACTTTATACCACATTGTCTCAAAATTACATTGCTTTATTCCAAACGGTTCTCTAATAAGATAAAAAAAAATCTTTTTTATCTTTTTTAAAAAAATCATCTTCAACTTATTGCATCGGTTCAAAATGCAACAATAAAAAATAGATCTATAGTTTCTAACAAAGTTAGGATCACTTGTCTTGGATGCGTTGTGCGTAACTACAGGCACAAGCGTCCAGTGTTTGGGGGGACATTTTTGGGGAGACTATTGCGGCATTATTCTCGCTGTTTGAAATACATTTTTGAATCGATTCATTATTTGATTGCTGACCGAAATCATCATTATTATTCACTTGACAAGTGCTAAAGAAAAGGAGAAGGAGATGATAAAATCAATTCTCAAATTTAAGGGAAATCTACCAAGAGTGTTTTTTCTCTCTTCCGAAGTTCACTTTTATTTTAAATGACAGAAAACAAAAAGCTGGGTAAAAGGCAAAAGTAAAAAGTAGTAAAAAGTAAGAAATAGAAAACAAAAAGCATATTGTAGATTACCCGTAATCGAGATTACGGATTATGAAGTAAAATAGATTGAAATTTTTGTGGTATTTTAAATCCATTGAATCCAATTGATGTTCGAAAATATCGATACGCAGTGATTAGGGCTGCATTCGGCGCTCACATGCTGTAAGCTTTATTCTGTCTTCTTTTTATGAATAATGAGTGAAAAAGATAGAATGAACGCGTAAGCGTCAATGTCAAACGCAGCCTATATCTCTGGCATAAATTAATACAGTGATATATTAATATGCAGTGATACATCTTTGACATAAGTACGTCTCGATTCGTTTTTTCTATTGTCGAGTCTTCGAACTGAATGATACTCGAACAATAGAGACAAAAGATTAGAATGTATGTATTTATGTCAGAGATATATCATTGCATATTAATTTAACATTTGCATAGATACTTTCGAAATTGAATTTACACTATATTGAATTAAAAAAAATTTTTTTCAATTACATTCAATTGGATTGAAAAACTGCATTTCCTGCATTCAACATTTTCAATTGAGCAGTATACACAATGCACAGAAAAAGCAGATATTATTTTTAGATCGAAAGGCATAGAAATGTGCTTCATGCAATTCTTATAAATGAATAAAAATGCATTCGGATTGAATAGGATTTTTTTTAACGTTTTAAATAATATCTATATTTTGAGCTATATTATTAAATTTGTGATTTTTTATTATATAAATACTTTAGTAATATAAGTAAGAGTAATATAAAGTACATATAAATACTAAGTACATATACTAGGATGGTTGTATTTTAACAATTTTTGAAATTTAACCGGAACACGCATAAAGTAATTCAATATTTCAAAAAAATAACACCAGATTTTTTCAGATTTTTGGAACAATTTTAATCCGTGTCATCGGAGCATGAATAGGCGAAAAAACACTTTTGCAGATAAAATTCAGCCGACGCTCTAATTCTTAACCAATTTTAGAATTTTTTTAAATTTGCTTTGAATGATATATAAGCTCATTTTGCATAAATTGTGATTACGATCTAAAATAAAAATTGTCGATCCAATGAAGTGAGCAGAAAAAAAATCAAAATTATACGATAATGAATATTGGATCGGCAATTTTTAATTGATTAAAAATTAGAGCGTCGGCCGAATTTTGTGCACAATGGTATTTTTCCGTCTACCTGGCACAGGTTAAAATTGTTTAAAAAATCTGAAAAAAATCTGGCGTTATTTTTTTGAAATATTGAACCATTTTAGGTGGTGTCTCGATTAAATTTCAAGAATTATTAAAATAACAATCATCCCTAACATATAGAGAAAAGCCTTAAAACGCTTCAAAGCATTTATAGCAAAATTTTAACCGAAGTTTGTTCGCGTTGCATGCTCTAAAAAAGCAGATAAATGTTTCAACGCCCGAAGCCACAGTAAGGATGCTTCGATGCCAAACGCCAAATCGTTGCATTGAAATTCTTATTATTATTTTGATGACCTTGTGATCCCCCCTCCCTCTCTACATATAAACATATACATACACGACTATATAAAACGTTAATGCGTGTTACAATTCAATATTCAAAAACCTGTAGCTATCTGATTTTCAAGACCGTTACAACAGTTATTGTATTCAAGCTTAGGGAGATCCTGTGAGAGGCCGAGAGGACCTCGAAGCGCGTCGCTTCGAATAGGAGGTTGTAACGTCCGTATTTTTCCGAATTATTCAATAAAAATTCAAGAAAAGATTCTTATAAATATGTATTTCCATAAAATGTAAAAAAATATCGATTTTTTTAATCTTCCAAAGAATATTGTCCTCTTATTGTTTATTTTCCATAAATAAATAAAGGACTCGGATTGATTGATTTTTTTATGCTTTATGCATTACCGCAAATAGAAAATGTAAAAATTTAAACTTTCTTTAGGACCTCATGCAAAAGTCTGTGCTCTTTAATTAAATGGGATAAAGCAGAGATAATAAAGATATAAAAAAATTAGATATAAGAAAAATATAAAATAAAATAAATTGATAAAAGTAAATTAACATAAAAATATATAAATTGATTACAAATATATAAATAAATTAACATAAAAATATATAAATTGAACACAAAAGTAACACGACACAAAAAGAAAAGTATAATATATACTATACACATAAAAAAAAACATGATAGTGCAATCATGTTTTATGTCATATTCCTTGTTTATCTATTTAGTATTTATATTATTTATACAGAATTTCGTTAATAAACTCGGATGAGCAAAGAGATACCAAATTATATAAATTGATTTTTGTCTCAAATGTCGCGGAAGATTTAATGTGTCAGGGATCGTTCGAATGGAAAATATTATCGCTATTATTTGTTATTCATAGTCGATAATGCGCGTAACATTGTTTAATTATCATCAGGTCAGGGATTAGGTCGCGCACGTGTGTGCGTTACTGCATTCGTCGGTGCAACACGTATTAAAACGATTTTGTTTCCTTGCAAATAAATCCTACGATGACCAATGATCAGAAAATTAGCCCAAAATGTTATAAATCAATATTGAGCCACCATTAGAAATTTACCACTAATAAGAAATTTGTTAAAATTATATTCAGCCGTATTTCATATATGTAATATATAAAACATCTTATATTTTTATTCATGATCTCACTGATTAAATATAGTGCGCTACTTACAAGGGAACACAACCAAGTAAATCTCTCCAATTTAAATGAGTTTTTAGTATGTTGTTCTATGGACAAAAATAGGAAACATGTATTTTTTTATACATGCCGAATTGCACGTTAAGGAAGACAAATCTTCTTTTGAAAAAAATCGGTTTTTTTCTTCCAAGTTATCGTCGAATATCGAAGAATATCGTCGAAACTGTAAAAGATAGATAAAAAATTTTTAAATAAAAATTGAATGGCTTCAAGAGTACTTTAGAACTATAATAAAAAAAGATTTTTTAAAATTATTTATTTATAATAAAAATTATTTATTTATAAAGAAAAAATTTTTTTATTGTAGTTTTAAAGTACTCTTGAAGCCATTTAATTTTTACTCTGAAAATTTTTTTCTATCTCTAACAGTTTCGATGATATTCAATCTGAAAGAAAAAAAATCAATTTTTTTTTTAAGGAGGATTTCATCTCCTTAACGTGTGACTCAGCACGTATAAAAAAATAAATGTCTCCTATTTTTATCCATAGAACAACATACTAAAAGCTTATTTAAATCGGAGAGATTCACTTAGTTATTAAGGGTTTATACCATGAATCATCAATGACCCATGCAGCGCTGCGATTAGTTTTTCTCAGGGAGTAAACTGCTGAGGGCATTGCGGTGTACAGATGGGAGATATAACTTAAGAAAATTGTATAATAAACGATATGAGGTTATGCATTCTAGAGCATTACTAGTGCATTAATGAGTATTAATAAGGAATTTATAGTAGCCATAAAAAATGGACATTACTGAACATTATTATAGACATTGGTGTATACAATTCTGATTAGCGATTTATCCTTATGGTTTTTCTATATATTTGCGATATCATTTATAATCTTTAATGTCATTCTTTGAATGAAAATTAAAGGCCGGAGTACAGACCTTTGCGCTTGACATTCATCATTCTTGATCACATGATTTGTTTTAACGCTAATAATGATTGTCGAGTGTCAGCATGAAAAGATACCTTAAAGCAATTTAGTGAAGCTTTAAATCGAGCTCAACTTTTTCGCGACTGGCCGAGTTTGAGTTTGGTTTCCTCTTTTTTAATGTATATACAGAAAAAAAGGTTTCTTTGGATTTAATATTCCTATTTATATTCCTATTTATTTGATTAAAATTTGTTTTATTAAAATAACATATAATGCTTAACATTATTTGTTTGAATAAAAATTTTGTTGTTTTATTCGAGAAAAACCTCTATTATTTGACAGAAATAACATTATTATTTGAAGTAATATCTTTCAACCAAATAATATATTATTTGATTACAATGAATACAATGAAATACATGAATAATAATGAAATTATATATTTGAAAATATATTGATAAGGTTGTCCCATGCAATAATTGCTTTCTTAGAACAACCATTACATTTTTTGGCGAAATTACGGAAACGATGATTTATACGTCTAACAATAAGATTAAATTCGAGATTAAACGAGCAGTGCTAGGTGCTATATCAATTATGATTGTGACGTACAGTTTGATCGCGTCAATACCGAAGATAAACATTGTCTGTTCAAACAAATAATGTATTTAAGACAAAGATATACAAATTTGTTTTCAAATTTCAACAATCGTATTTGATTCAAATATGGTTTGTTTGGACTATTTCAAATAATTTATTAAATCCAAAGAAATATTTTTCTCTGATATGCATGTTGTTACATAAGGTAACTGTTTTTATTATTATGCTTTTATATTTAAATAAGCCATAAAGAAAACTAGCACAAATAAGAAAAAGTTTTTTTTCATGTTAAATCATTAATGTATACGATATAAAAGATAATATTTTATATTTTAAAGTATTTAAAATGTTTTTTGAAAGATATGAAGAATTTTTGTGAATCCTGCAGTAACATGTATCGCAAGCTTGCCTCTATTAGTATGCTCTGTATTGGAGCTGAAAATATTGTGTTATGAGTGTACATTGCAATAAGTATAATAACTTATTTATATTTGGCTCAGGTACCTTAGTTGAAACGATATTAATTTTAAGCAGATAAAATTAAAGCTACAATTATAGCTGCAGAAATAAAATATCAAATACTAAAAAACTCAGTGTTAAAAACGAATATTCAGTATCAATAATATCCTTAGTCATCAATGATTACATCGTTATTTGATAAACTTTTGAACTTTTTAAATACGACGATCGCTTTCATAATCTTTTAATATATCGGAAGTGTTAATTGTTACGTCTTGTTATATTGCTGTTGCAGTGCAAAAGAAGAATTGTAATGATAAAGAATTGTAGTGATATAGATGATCTGCTGGTTGAGAGATATAAATTTACATATTTATAAGAATGTAAATATATCATAGCTGAAAATAAAACACGAAAGTACTTTACAACATGTAATTAAGCTCTCTCTCTCTCTCTCTCTCTCTCTCTCTCTCTCTCTCTCTCTCTCTCTCTCGATAATTTTTTTGTACTTGATGCATATGATGAATAAGCAATCTGATGATTGTAATATTTTTTTTTATCAGTAGATAAATTAGTACGATAGATAACGAAAAACTAGAATTCGTTTAAAATAATGAATCTCGATCAAATTGGACTCTTCAAACAGGAATCAAACTTTGTGTTGAAAATTTATGATCTTTATAGATTAAGAATTATCGGTAAAAAAAAGAATAAACAAAGTATATGCCACATTTATCTTAATTTAATTTATTTTCACTTAGAAGTACTTCATTATCGTGAAAATATTTCAAAATACAAAAATTACTAATTTACATTAATTTTCTAACACTTATATTATAGTGATTAGGAAAATGTGTCTCGTAAAAAATATTTTTAAAAGTATTCAAACTTCATCTCTGTTTTATATTAATCGTAAAATTTTGAAGTATAATTTTACAAAATAAAATGTTTATCCTTTAAGAATGTTTGAGTATATTTTCTCAAAGATATCTATTATCTTTCTATTTTCTCTTTCCCGTTCAAAAATAGTCGTGTAAATATCCGCACTTATCCTCTCTTAAGTCATTGTCAGCAAATTATGGTTACAAAGATATCACATGAAATGTGTATCAGCATATGGCCGTGCTGAGACATGAGATGGCAATGTCACGTGCGCATATAAACAGTATCGTTGCTGCAATAATATCGTTGAAAAAGAAACAAAGAAATCATATACCAAACAAATAAAAAAATGCATATCATGCCTCTTGGGACTCAAAATATCTCAAATGTTTTAGAAAGTTACCAAGATAAAAAATTACGATTGATAAATATAGCACAGAGAATAAAAAATTTTTTAATATAGTAATTCTTTTTAAAAACAATTTTAAGGATAATATTAATGTGAAAAAATTATTATTTTAAAAAATAGCAGCATATTTATTAATATTATATATATTTATTCACATTATCTTTTACATTTTAAACTGTTTTTAAAGAAAATATTATTTTGTCTTATGTAGAACTCCGTTTTTTTTTATGTACATAACGTGTATCAAAAGATATGTAAAATAATATGATATAAAATATTTCATGATATACATGAATTATGATAATATGTAAACTTACGATGTCATAGAACGATATATTCCTAAAAAGCCATCCAATTTATATATATATATATATATATACATAGTTATTATTTTTTAAATTTACACTCTAATGGTATTAATGACATTGTTATTTTAGAAAATTTTCGTAGATTTTATCCGCGTTGTAACAACAAAACGTAAACATTGTGAATTGCTATGTTATATCTATTTTTTTTTGATAATGTAACATAATTAATATAATACATTTTTTTTCCTTTAGTACATTAATAGCTTCTATATTTATTTTTGTATGAAAATATCTCTTTTAGAATTTACTCTTACGTTAGATATCGAAGTACATCAAACTGGTTTAGTATCACGAGATTCTTAAGAGTGTTTTCTTATAATAATCGGAATTTCGAAAAACGGATTTCAAAAAAATAATATACAACCAGATTAATATGTAATATTTCTCACAATAATCAGTACATGTATGGAAACAATGTCTTTCAACAATCTTTCAACAGTCTTCAACATTCTTTCAATATAAACAATAACAATAATCTTATTAGACCGTATATGTGAAAACTCAATCAATAAGAAATAGAATGAAGGTCTATAACGGTCGAAGCTGAATCTTTAATGCTTAAATAATTCAATGTGATTTATATATACTATATATTCCCTGTTAGTCTCGAATGACATGTACATATATAGTATATATAAATTCATGAATTGAATTATTTAACGAGAATTTATATAAACAAAAATAAAAGAGATACAAACGGGTACAAACAATTCTCTTTCAAATGGCATAAATAAAATTAAAAAATTTTAAAGTTGCGCGCTGCCCATTTTTTAATTTACTTATTCTTTTTACTGTTTGAGAAGCATACAAAATAATAATCGGTACAAACAGGTACAAATGAAATACAAACGCACTATTAATTTTTATTTTTGATAAAGTTGAGCGCCATGTTCACATTAGTTATATGCATATATATATATATATATATATATATATATATATATATATATATATATATGTATACATACACACACACACACTGAGAGAAAAAAATAGTTGTGGCAATTATAAAGTACAACTCCAAAATTTAAATACTTGCAACTAGTTTTAAAAAGTAATAAGAACTAAAGTAATATATTTTTCTCTGAGTGTACACTCCAGAGAAAAAAACGTATTATATGATGGACATATTATAAATATAATTATATATAAAATATGTCAATTTTGTATTACAGTATTTATAATTTTATATAATTATACATAAAACATTTTTTCCTGAGGTGAGAGAAAAATGTACTAAATTTTAATAAATATTTGTTCGAATAGTGCCAATTAAATATTTACGAAATGTAAACATATATTTATTTGGTACAAGAATCATTAATTTGATTTATATATTATACTACAATATATTTTATTTATATATTTTATTAGCAAATATTTATTTTCTGAATATTAGTACTATTTAAACAATTATTTATTTAAAATTTAGTACATTTTTCTCTCAGTGTAGTATATATAAATCCACATTGAATTATTTAAGCATTAAAGATCCTGTTTCGACCATTATAGGCATTTATTCTATTTTCTATTGGTTAAATAATTCTGATTGGTCATATTATTTTTCCGAGATTTTGTTTTCTGAAATTCTGAGTGTCCTGGGGAGGCCGTTTAATTAAGCTTGATCTATAATTGCATAAACGTGGTTGTAAGTGCGGGCATAATTGTAAAGCCCGATTTACAATTGTAAAACGTAATTAGTAATTATAAGAATTGATCAATCACACTTGAAGATGAGGAGAATATCCAACTATAATTGGTGAATTATTACAACGATCACTTACAACTACGTTTACGCCATTCTAAAATCACGGAGAATTCTTAAGCCTGATCTACAATTGTGTAAACGTAGTCGAATAATTTCCTGTGATATATTTGACTGTGATTGGTTAATTCTTACAACTGTAACTACTTACAACTACGCTTACGCAATTGTAGAATGGACTTTATAGCTCTTGCACACAGAACATCAGTAGCCAATCAATTTATCGCTTTTCCATAAAAGCAAAAATATGATTAGTCGATGATTGCGCCAACTTCCACAGCGTGTTGCTACGTCCTGTATGCGGGAGCCATTATGGAATTGGAATACTAATCCCGCCTTCCACGTCGAGCGCGTTATTTTAAATTTCAAAGCAACCGTTCTACAAAATTTCATCACTTACCGAGCTCGGCATAACATAGGGCTCCGATAAGCGACAGGATCCCGGAAAAAATCCAGACAATGAGAGCCTGGCCGACGCTGCCACTGTTCCTAAGCACGCCTTTGGGCGACACGAAGATACCGGCGCCGACGATGATACCGACGATGATCGCCACGCCGTTCCACAAACCCAATTCTTTTTTCAATTTGATACCTTCGTCGCTGTTGGATCTCGCATCTTTGGACTGCGACAACACCGACTTTTCCGCCGGCGCTACCTTGTCCGGCATCTTCCGTGCGTCGTGTTAAAAGTTCTTTTCGAAATCGGAGCACGCGCGTATACGCGCGCGCGCGCGAGTGTCACGCACGTTTTCACGCGACTACTCGAAGTGCTTGAGCAACGGTTGCCGCGGCGTGCCGCGTGGGCACTACCGCGAATGCATGCGATGCGGTTAACGGTGACATATGTGGTCAAGGCGGAGGGAAAGCGGAAGCTAAAGAAGATAAACGAGAACGGAAAATGGATAAAGAACAGAAAAAGAAAGAAATTGCAAACGCACGCGGTCGCGTATCACCACGTGGCAAGAAGCGTCTCACGCGACAGATACACATATACACCTAACGTGCCGGGCCGCAATTGCCGAACTGCCGCTGCCGGCTGCCGCTCGTTTCTTATGACCGCGCTCACCGGCACGCTCACCACCATCTCCTACCCTTTGATTCGTCGCTCCGCGATCGAACTGACGCGACGCTAGCGGCTGGCGACGGCCGCGCGCGAACACGCGCGCCCATTGGCGCGGACACACTTATTCTGACAATTCGCGATCCTTTCTTCTTCGTGTCTCTGAAAATACCGACGAAAAATCAAAAGCAAATGCGATAAAAATAAATGAAATGAAAAATCTATTTGAACATTTTTTGTATCGATATTTCACGGACTTCGTTCTTCACTAAAACAATGAATAATCTCAAAGCAATGTCAAAACTGATCGCATTAAAAGCATTTCAGCATTTCTTGCGGAATTTCTTATTGTATTGACACAGCAGTTTTCTTGCTGTCGTGAGAGAAATATAAACATTCAACAATGTCCAGACGATCATGTTCAGACTTTAGTTAGCAAACAGTGCAAGTACTGCTCTGCAGTTTTTCGACGTGAACTTGGACACTCTAAGATGTTCAATGTAAGCAGCGCTTTTTTTCCAATTCCATCAACAGAGTATTGGCCGTTTCTACGCCATTGCGCCTACCTTAAATCTTACATCTTACGAGTGTCTCAATTCGTATTGCATCATAAATTTGCCGAAAAGCAAATCTGTGAAAACGATAATCTTACGAGATACACATAAAGGCAATGTCTAATTTCATGTAAAATATGGTACAAACATCCAAGGCAGTAAGCTACGTCATTTTAACGTCATTTTAACGTCAAATGACGTAGCTTATTTTGACGTCAGCTTGCTAGAGATATAATTGAATGTTTGTTTTTCAAACTTGATGAAATTAACAAAATGTTAATGTTCATTCCTTGCATGGGCGTATCCAGGATTTTCTTTTGAGGGGAAGGGGATTTTATTCTTTTATTACATAAACCCTTTTTTATTACATAAATTCTTTTATTACATAAATAGCAATTTTTGTTATTGAATTGTTTTTTTTTAATATTTTAGAGCTTATATGTTTCCTCGTTTCCGATTTCGATTTTATAAATCATACATACCTAACTTTTATTTTTTTTCCTGAAGACAGTACAGACAAAATACAGTTACAACAATAAAAATAAAATGTTTAATTTTTTTATATTGCTATTGTTATTATTATTAAATAGTATTATAAAATTTGGCATAAAAGGGCCTATGAAAAAAAAGGAATAAATAATAAAATTTATTCAATAAAATTTTTAGAAAATGAAAGGATTATTTACATGATCTTAACAAGAAAAAAAATATTTCTTGTGATGACAAAAAAACTTAATGACGAAACTTAAATGAAAATTATTTATTTTCTTCTCATAGAACTCTAAGAATTTTTTCAGAATTTTTTATCAACTTATATTAGTATTTTCTTATTTACCACCATGAGAAAATACGATATTAAAAAATTCTGAAAAAATTCTCAGAACTTTATAAGAGAAAAATAAATAATTTTTATCTCTTGCTATTTTTCTGTAAAATTGATAATATTTGAGTGAAAAATTATTGAAAATCAATATTTAGCGATTTTTAATCATTAATATCTTGTTAACTATTACGAAAATTACAAAATGGTAAAGGACTTAGTTTAGTCTGTTTTATATGCTCAGGAAGAGTGATGCCGAATTTTAGGGACTTTCTATATATGCAAAAAGAATGACACTAAAAAATTTTTTGGATGAAAATGGATAAACTAGAAAAATTCAGATCAATTGAAATTCTGATTATATCTCAACTTAAATTTTAATAAATTCAACCAGAAAATTTTGATTTGTCTATTTTTAATTAGAATTCTAATTAATACAAACAGACTGCTTTTTTAAATGAATAGTGCAGTTAAAAATTATAGACTTCTTGATGACTACGTTTGTATAATCGCGTTTCGCAACAATTCTCGCAATATATGTATATTTCTCGTTGAGTATAAAAAGGCACAATAATTCTCATAATTGAAAAAATTAGAAGTTATAAATAAAATTTCCCAAAAATACATCAAGTAAAAATATATCAAATAAAAATATATCAAGTACAAATATATCAAGTAAAAAATTGACTAATGAGACTGTAAATTGTATACAATTATTTCGTATAAAAAACTTTATCGTAATTAATGATACAATAGATATATAATACAAATGACACATGTTTCGGCTGATCTTTCAGCCATCAACATAGAGTGACCAGATATAATGCATGTGAAGAACATCCGTAAGAAAAGAAGTATACTACCATTTTTTTCACGAAGACTGATAAACACAAAAAAATAAAGAAACGAAGAAGTAAGTATTGTCTGAGACTTGTATTATTTTGTATTTCTTTTAAACTTCTTTTAAACAACTTTATGTAAAAAATTTCTAAACTAAAATGAGATAAAAGAAAAAGCGAAAATGGCTAAGTGCAAAAAGTATTATACAATCAACGCGAATAAACCTAATGTTTAAAATTAGCATTTTGATAGCAAACTCTGCAGAAACAGATTGATAGCAGGCCTTTTTACTACCAATTTTTAATTGCAGAAAAATAACAAATTGTACACAGAGTTTGTATTATCTGATATTGTTAGCAAATTGCTGTCAGAAATATAACAAAGCTTGCTAAACATGCTTTACCAGCAAATTGGTAGCAGAAATCAAACAAAGTTTTGCAATTTGATGGCAGATTGAGAGCACAACCTAGATTCGAGCAAATTCTGTTCGATTTCTGCCACTAATCTGCTGACATAGCCTATCAGCAGGCTTTGTCGACAATCTACAGCCAAATGCAGACACAAATGGCTATGGTTTTGTAGTCAAAATCTCGATCGAGTTTGCCAATTTGGCCAAACATTTTGCTAACAGGGCATCTTATGTAAATCAATATGGCCATTTTTATGCTGGATACTCATTGGTTTAGCGATCTTAATATCTTATTCTATGCTTATCCTGTACTATATGTTAATATATTTCATGTGTGACAGTGTCACAGTGACTTAATAACTTTCGATCCCTTCGTTCGCTCCCAAGTTCCCAAAGTAGTAAGAAAAGAGTATACATTGAAAATCCATCGGGACGTCCTCGGACGCCTGAAAAAAGAGTACATCCAGGAAAAAGAGTATTAATGGTTTACATCAACAATATATAAAATATAAAATCGCAACTCAAGAATAAAAAAACTTATAACAAAGTTGTTAATTATATACATATATCGCAATCACAAATTGAATCAGATTAAAAGTTTATACAAAATGACAAGTAAATGAGCCAAACAGTTGCCTTGCAGAGTTTAAATTCTGACATGGCAACTGTCTGACACATCTATTTGTCACTTTATATAGATTTCTAATTCAATTTATGACTACGATCTATATATATATATATATATATATATATAGATATAGATATATATATATATAATTACACACTTTGCTATAAATACTTTTAAGTTGCAATTTTATATTTTATATATTGCTATTATTATACATAATATAGCCTTAAATATCTGTATCTTATACGAATATATTTATCCGTTGCATACTTGTGAGATCATTTGATCACGTTATATGTAATATTCAATCTTTCAATTAAATTTGAAATTACTTTCTAAAAATGGATTGGTTAACTGCCTCGTAAGGACCATGGTCATAAGCACGCCTTAATAAGTATTCTTTTATATAGAAGCGTTTGCTGATAATGGCTAAAAGATTAGCAGAAACGTATGTCATTTGTATTATATCTTTATGATATCTCTAATCTATCGTTATGATAAAACTTTTTATATGAAATAGTTGCGCATGATATAGCGATAATTCCAATTAGTCTATTTCCTTATAATGGGATTTTATTTGTGTGTTTTTGTCATACAACAAATTTTTCAAGCCTGTTGATTGGCTGTAGGATAGAGAGATCCGAAGATTCTCCCTCTCTGTTCTGTAGACATTTGTCGACAAAAACGCACAAATAAAATCCCATTCTTATTTGATAATCGATCTCGATCTTAATCGAAATCTTAGCGAATTTATGTTGTGTGTGTATGTGATTGCGTATTTATGATTCTATCCGAAACAATTACAACAATCTTTGTGCTTAAACGTTAAAAAGTCAGGAGAATACACTCATAGTGTTAATACCGATAAGCTTATCTCATATGTATATTATAAGATAATACTACAGAGTCTACTAAGTCTGCAGATAATCCAGATAGCACGTACGTTTTTTATCGTATGATAAATTTTTTAATCGTTATTAATTGATTGCAGAACAGAGAGATTCTCGGACGTCCTATAGTGAAATCGACAGGTTTGAAAAATTCGTAGTATGAGGGATTAATGTAATATTAGTCTTAAAGATATCGTTTTTATCCCGACTTTAGACACGTGCAGATGCTCTATTTTAGGATTAAACTCTCTGGTAAAAAATTTTTCATACATGAATATGTACAAACATACATAAATATTTATAAATGTGTATAATCATATATGAAATACGTGTAATAGAAATAATAATAGTAATGTGAAATCATTAAAAATAGTTAAAAGGATAATTTTCACATTATTTGTTTTAGAAAAAAATCAAGTTTAAAAAAAATATAAAAAATATTACTTATGAAATTATATATAAAATAATGTATAATTGTGTACAAGTAATTTTTTTTTACATTTCTTTTCAAACTTAATTTTTTCTAAAACATAGTGTGAAAATTACTCTTTTAATTATTTTTAATGTTTTCACATTACTATTATTATTTCTATTATACTAAAAAGTAATTTTACAAAAGAAACAGAGATGTATGAACATGTATAATATGGACATATTTCATATAAAATTATGTATGAATATTTATACATGTTTATGTATGTTTATACATATTTATACATATTTATGCATGATAAATTTTTTAGGATATTATTATTTGAAATACATATCAGATTTATAATTTTGGAAATTTGCTACAATGTTACATATATGATAAAAACTCGAAAACCATTTTAAAATTCAGCTTGATTTCTCGTCATTAAAAGTGTCAATTAAAAAAAAATAAGATCTTGCGAGGTCTTGTACGTCTTGGTTTCTTTTCGAAGAATAATAATATTTTATCGTACATTCTTCTAATTGTCGCAAATTGGATTTCTTTACAAACTACATTCTGTAGTTTATAGATCGGTATTGCATTACTATAAGTAAGCAGAAAACGATCAATTTGCGACAGTCAGATTTCTGTCGCGAAGACTCGTTTCATATTTCTGTATTTTGCAATATTACACTGCAAATAGTGCAACGATATATGTTTCACTTCGCCGTAAACATTCACCCACGAGTGTTCTTTGCGCCCTTGTAACTCTGCGTTGATCGAAGGCATTTAATCAATGTGCCGATTCGTCGGTCGCAAGAACCATTCGCGCGGCGATCATGCTGGCGCGAGTCGCATGAAGTGTGGTGCGTTTCGATATTCTCGACGTGCAGCGGCTCGCAGCGATCTTCACTCCATTCGCAAATCGCGGCGCGTGCCGCCGCGTACAAAGGATCATATTTCCCCGTGAAAAAGCACGATCAGCATACGTGCGCGCACAGTACTGGGAGGTTGGCGGAGTACTAAAGTGTCTCCCGTGTCCGAGCGAGTCTTCTCGTCGAGATCCATCATCCTCGGCATTGGCGCGACGCGAATCAAAACGTCCAAATGCTGCAACAAGCATTGAAAGCTCCATATGGAAGATATTACATACGCGGAATACTTCTGGGAAATTCTTTTTGCTTAAGGAAGGTTCCTTCTCATATTGTCATTCTTACTAAAGACGCACATCAAAAGAATAGATAAAGAATTAATCAATTTAAAAGTATACGAGTAACATTCACAACAATTAAAAGATCAATGTAAACTATTGCATTGTTTTTCTTTTTTTTTTTAAAGGTTTATTTACTGCAATAACTATAAAGTTATCATTTAGTTGCTTACAAATAAAAAAAACATAAAGAAAGAAAAAATGTAAAAAACCTATTTTTAAAAAACATACTTTTATTTCTACATATAATATCACATAAATTATCAATTATTTCATCAAAATTGCATATTTTAAAATTAATATTACAATATTTTAATGGTTTAAAATGTTCAAATTTATTTTTTAGAGTATTTTAAGTTGTATTATTAGGTTTGTTATAATCAATGTACAATTTGTGATAATGGCTGTATTCAGCAGAGAAAACTATAAGTAAACGCTCAATGATTTTTTAATATATTTTTACACTTAGATTTAGCAAAGATTTAAAAGCAAGAACTAATCACATTAAATTAAAAATTACTGACCGCTCATTTATTAGTTTTCTCTTCTGAACTTAAATTGATATATTTCTAGCTATAATATATTGTATAGCGTTCTACGCCAATGATGTCGCACGTCCGTTTCGTCAGTGCTGCGCAACCATTCTCGTTATTATCATCACATTATCATTTACACGTAGCTTATTCGTATGTGTAATCGCGAATGCGTGCTATTTAAATATGAATGAACCACATTGAGTCAATAATTGAACTTCTTATCGTGTTTCTATCAATATCAAATCTATTTTTGTGCTATATATCTATAAAATGTGAAAATTTGTAAGGCAAATTGAATTTAAACAAAATAACGTTAAACACTTTTAGATCGCTATTTCATTTAGTACATTCTCCGTTTTATATTTGTCATATAACAAAAACGCACAAATAAAGTAGCACCCTTACAAATTATTAAAATTACAAAATTTTCTTTTCTTTTTTACATATACAGAGTATTTTTGAAATAACACCCACTAATCATATAATGTTATTTCTAATAAAAAAATTGAGTCGAAAAGTCTTCTCTATTTTGCAATTTTCGCAATATTTTTTTTACCCAAAATGTCTAAAATCGATGTATAAGACAACTTTAAAATATCTTTAAGAGTTCTTTAAAAAACATCTTTAAAATATTTCACAAAAAACATTAAAAAATATCTTAAAATTATTTTATACATTAATTTTTCTGTTTATTTGGCAATTTAGAAATTAATATTTCATTAATTATTACGAAAATTGCAAAATGGTACAGGATTTTTCGACTCAGTTTTTTATTAGGCATAGCACTATATGATTAGTCAGCATTATTTCAGAAACACCCTGTATATAGACAATATTTAAGACTGATATCTTAATTTTTTGTTAAATCAGTAATCATTGTATATTTCCAAAATATTTATTTGTTTGTTCCTATTTGTTTAAGTCTTGCACATACTTTAACGATAAAATACAAATAAAAAAAGACGTTTGTTTTATTTAACATAAACTTACTCATCATGTAAAAAAAACTCTAATTATTTATTATATTTTCAGCTTCCAGTAAACGAGAATGGATTGAAATGGATTTAGATTTTCATTTGCGAACAAATGAATTCTTTTCAATTCAAATGCGTTTTTATTCATTTAGAAATTACATGAAACATATTTCTATGCCTTTCAATCTAAAAATAATATCAGCTTTTTTCTGTACCTCGTGAATATTTCTCAATTCAAAATAGAAAATGCGATTTTTTAATCTAATTGAATCTAAAAGAAAGTTTTCCATCTAATTAAAAAAAGTAGAAATGGACCATGAATATTTAAGTATGTATTTGGATGGATTCAAATGAATTAAAATTTTGATCACAATCCATTTTAATTTTTCATTCCATATTAATTTTTCATTCTTGTAGACTTTATTGAGAAATCAAATTGCTAACAATAATAAAATTGGAAAATTGCTGTTTCAAATTTTAACTAAAATTTTGCACATAACTATACAAAATACATTCGCAAATATTTTTTTTTGTCCATTTATACGCAGTTTTCATGTGAATTTTATATCCTTTTTTTATATCTTCAGCTGAAAAGACAGGATTTTTACAGTCGGGAACGCTTGACAAGAATGAAGATCTTCTTTTATTTTTAGGAAAACCAGACATTAGCACTGATTATGCTGGTATTCCCGATATTCACTATGAATGTATTGTAAACCTAATTAGTACCTAAGCAGCAGCGCTGCAAAGCGCTTATATAATTTTAACGCTTTTTTAACACTTTGTAAGCACTGTGTGTTGTAATGTAACGTGAATTATATAGGTTTTCAATATTCAACGGTATATACGAAATACGACTTCGCTCTTCGGGAAATCCACTATTTGAGAGTCACTGTGCGACAAGCTTCCGCCGCTACGGCGTGTATTTCTCCCCTTTCTAATCCACGCCGCGGTTTCCCGTGTGGCCCTATAAAAATAAATTTTGACGCCAGCGTGCAAGATATACAACGGACGAAATCGATAAAATTAAACGATTATAACCGGCTCAATTCTTCTTTGAATTAGTAAAATGAACGGTGAGACTTTCCTCCTATGAAAGTCGATGTAGGTAGATCGAGACTTCTAGCATCATAAATTAGCGTCACAATGTGGAAATTCTGAATTATAATATAATAACGACATGACGAAATATGACGAATAACATTATTGATAGGGGGAAAATTATTGCGTAATTGGAATCACATGAAATTTTATAGTTATTATTTTAAAACTTTTATACAAAAAAATTACGCTAGTTGTGTAATAAAGAAAACGTATTAATATAAAATATACATAAAAGCGATTAATGTATATTAATTAAAAATAAGGAATTTGCATATGTAACATTTATTATACATATTACGTAGTTTTTTAAAATCTTTTTTAAATATTAAATGAAGTAGAATTCATGATATATTTTAATGGCACAACTTTTTTTTAACTCGACTGAAATAAAACGAAAAATGTTTTATTCATAATTCTAAAATAAAATAGAGCATTCATAATACATTTTTAAATGAAACAATGGATTTTCTACTCACAATTTGAATTGAATAGTATTCATGGTCCATTTTAAGAAAATGAGCTATTAAAAGAAAAACTTTTATATATATAATTCGATTAAAAAACTGCATTTCCTATTCAGAATTTTGAATTTAGCAGCATTCACAATATATGGAAATGACTGATATTATTTTTATATTCAACTGGATTGAAAAACTGCATTTCTTATTCAGAATTTTAAATTAAGTAGTTTCACGATACGCGCACGCACGCACGCACACGCACACGACACGCACACACACACACACACACACGACACGCACACACGACACGCACACGCACACGACACGCACACGACACGCACACGCACACGACACGCACACGTACACGACACGCCATGCACACGACACGCCACACACACGACACGCCACGCACACGACACGCCACGCACACGCACACGACACGCACACGACACGCACACAAACAAAATACTATATTATTTTGAAAAGCATAGAAATATACTCCATGTCATTCCTATAAATGAATAAAAATGCATTCAAGATTGAGAAGGATTCATTTTAACATTCATGAATCCGTATTTCTGAAAATCTGAATCCATTTTAATTCATTTCAATCCATTCTCGTTTGCTAAGTGTTGAGTCTGCTGAATGTGCCCAATGTATGATCCAATGTACATATTGTACATAGATCCAATTCATTTCAATAAAATTATTTAACATATCACTGCATGCTCTGACACTCGACGCTTGACGCTCTCATGTAAAGATACCTTAATATATACTCCGTCCACGGAGAGAAAAACTACTCGTCGGACGAATTTTTGTCCGGTTTGCGTAGACTAATCGCCCATTTTACCCCCCCGTCATTAATAGAAGCAGGCAGCAACTTACGAAGGGTGAATTGCATTTGAGTTTTCCCCACTATAGCCCACGTGATCACAAGCTGCGCAAAGTGTGGATGGAGTATAGAACCTAAATTTAATGTGGAATCAGCTTTAAGACGATCAGCTGAACTGGAGCTAGTGTTGTCACTACGTTAGAATAGAAACAGAAATATCAAATGTGCATGTACAAAATTCACAAGATTTTTTGTTGAATAAAAGTGTAAAGGAAAATGGATTACAATGAAATATTATCCAAGTTGATATACAATGCTGATGGTAAGATTGTATATATTTCGTTAATAGATTCAATTAATTACAATATTAAGATAATATTACAATAATAATTAAGACTTCAGTTTCAATTTGGTTGTTCATGCGCTGTGAGCTTTATTCTCTCTTTCTTCAGTTTTTACACACGTTATTTGTGGAAGGAAAATAGAATGGAGTTTACAGCTTACAGTATGCAAGCACCTAAATTGAACGCAGCTAATACATAGCATATTTTTTAATCTAAATCTATATTTATAGATCAGGTTACAAATTTTGATGATAAGATGATACAAATGATTCAGAAGGTAAAGCCACTTTTGCCAAAAGATATCCAATGTATCGAAAATTTGTCTATGAGGTATAATTTGGTATTGTTGAAGTACTATATAAATTCTATATAGATTAGAAATATTTAAATAATATATTTGTTTTATTTATAGACAACAATATCTTAATATATTAACTTATATATTGCGTGGTATCAAGCAAGAAAATATAAATGTAGATGATGCATCTTTTAATGTGAATCAATATCATTCTGTGAAAATAGCTGTGGAATTTGTAATATTAATTGGAATCAAACCTTTTCTACTACCTGGTGTAGGTATAGATATACACAAATTATGCCCCATAGCTTCAACAATTACCGAAGAAAAAGATTTGAGTTGCTTAGAGGTAAAGTATTACCTAATTTAACATTATTAGTACTATCTACAATTATTTATCTATATTATATACAGACTTCATATTTCAGAAATATGAACGATTGTGTTTCTCAACATACTTACTCCTAGAACTTTATGATGATCTTAGTTTGCGACCAGTTGTACTTTTACGAATTGGCTTTTTAATGGCCGCTCTGTTACAATTGTCTCATGCTCCACTAGCTAAACCAGTGGACAAAGTTCAACCTATGAATTTAAATAATCAGGAATTTCAGATGACAACGGAAGAATATCAAAGGCTGCAAAATCGTCAAAAAGTATTTCACACTAAATTTATTTCGCTATTAAGTAATTGCCCACGTAATATATGTTTTCGGGAATTAATGGCAATTCTTGGAATGCAAAATGCACCAAAATGGTTACGTAAAGAAACTCAAAACTATCTAATTAAGATGCTTATGCAACCCAATGGAGTATCATCTTTGATTGCCACAATTTATAACGACAATTTAGACTTGGGTATGGATTGGAGAAAATTAGATACGTTTTCCCGACTGATAGCAGCAACGCATGGAAAAAACATCGATGAATATTACAAAGCTGTATGTCCACAGGTAAACTAGAGACTATTTAAAGAAATAGAATAATATAAAGTATATTTTATAAATAAATATAAAAATAAATTAATATTATCATAATTTTTTTTTAGATTCTAGACATGTTTTCTTTAGACAAGTTCAAACATGGCTCAATAATAGCAAACTGCTGTATTAAATCTTTGTATGATTACAATCCACACATTTGTCAGAAATATATTATAGAAGTTATCTGTGCACCTTTAACAATGAAAGAATCACAAATTTTTTCTGAAAAGGAGATAGAATGGTGTATAAACATACTAGCGAAATGTTTTCTAATGGAAGATTCCAAATTCAAACATGTACCTTGTAAAGTTATTTTGTATGTTGCTACGCCTCTATTTTGTCTATATGATAAAATCCGCGAAAGTGCTTGTACGTTAAAAACAGATTTACGACGACTTTTATTAAAAATTTTTGAAGAAGAGACGTTGCGGGAAAAGTTATATTCAGCTTTTCTAGGACATGATACATCAGTAGAATTTGGAGACTATATAACATCAGAATTTGCGTCGACTGGCGGTATCGAAATTACTGGCTTGAATAAAAATTTGGACTATGAAAAATTAGCTGATACTATTTTCGACTTAGTGTCCATTGTTAAGGATTTGTCTCCCAGTTTATTTTGTTATATGCTGAAGTTCCTGTCAAATATAAATAAATGGAACTATGAAATTGAACAATCGAAAAAGTTAGAGACAGAAGACGATAAAATAGAACATATCACGATGCAATTAGCGGCTCATAAACTTCTATCGCAATTAGCCAGCACAAGTATCGTTCAAGACGCACAAATAAAAAATCCTGAACCGTTACTATCGTTTATAAAATCGTTATTTAACGAGTATACCAAAAACCATCGGGAGAAAACTGAAGAGAGCGAATACGAGATGTTGTACATCAGTTTAATGTTGATAAAAATGATTTTGCTCGAGAAGAGTGCATCAATCGAAATCGTTCTCTTCAAAGATTTTAAAACGTTTTTAGAAGACCATTTGAAGAACTCGAATGTGTCAACACAACTTAAAGCATTAATCAGCGAAGTGGTGGCTTGTATCACGACACATGATTCTCAAATTAGAACGGAGAGGAAATATTATCAAGATTTGTCGAGTTCATCAGATAAATTTGACCAAGCTTTAAGGGATCTCGCGGACCCATTACTTCCTATTCAGGCGCATGGTCTTGTGGTACTCACTAAACTGATTGAGACTAAAGATGCTTACGCTGTTGCGCGCAATGCGATCATCTTGCGTTTATTCGAGGTTGCTAATATTTTCGTTGTTCGCTTGCTGTTGCTTTCTACAAATTTATTTTACTTATGTATTTGATTACAGGAGAATTTAAAACATGAAGACTCATTCATATATCTAGCATCTATCAATGGGCTGTGCGCATTGGCAACTGCATTTCCAGAAAAAGTTATAGAAACACTAATGCTTGAATACATTGATATGCCCAAACGTGCTGCAATATCGGAAATAACTGTCGAAACTAGGATAAAACTCGGAGAAATATTGGTTAAAACAACTAAAGCCTTGGGTACACAGATATCTTTTCTTTATTATATGCGCATATATACAGCACGAATTTTTATAAATCTTCTTTTTATCTTTATTAATTATATTTTATACAAAATATAATTAAAATTTATAAGGTAACAAATATAATGTTAATAAATTATCGTTATTTAAAATGTTGGACAGAAAACATAAAATACAAGTCCAGGAAACGATAAAATAGTATATTGAATAAAATAGTATATTGCGACTAAGCGGTTCATAAAACTTGATGCAAATTTTGAGTTAGAGATAATTCAATAATTAAAATGTGAAATTTCGTAGGTGAAATGAGCGTGGTTCAAAAAAATATTCTGCTTAATGGTTTTTTGTGCGCAATTCGTGATGCGGATCCCTTGGTACGAACCTCTGGTCTCTCTTGCTTAGGAGAGCTCTGCAAAGTATTGAACTATCGTCTGGGAAACGTTCTCACTGAAGTACGTATATAAGAGATTCGTAGAGAACAAATATCAAAGAAAATATTTTTAAACTTGAGCTTAACGCTTCCACACAGATTCTCTACTGCATCACATGTATATTAAAATCAGACAAAGTACCTGAATGTCGGCGTGCTGCCGTCCTAGTCGCAACACTTCTATTTCGCGGTCTTAACCGAGATTTATTGAGCAGCTGTACCAGTGACATGATCGACCTATATCGCGAATTGCGCAATTTGCGCGAGGACAAAGATCCTGTGCTACAGCTTCATGTTCAATTAGCCTTCGAGGAGATTGATTGCACCATGCGAGATCTACTCACGGAATTACCCACATTCAGAAACAGGATATCTTGAGAAGATATCTTAAAAATATTTAAAATACATGTAATAAGACGAATAAATATATTTATTGAAGAATATCACACGTTGCATCATATATTACTTCTTGCCTTCTTTCAGTTCTTCGAACGAATGCGAAATCGAAAGGTATCTGATATATCGGAAAAATGAACCATGGATGTAATCATTCAACAAAAAAAAAATACGATATATGATCTATAATCATTATTGCAACAAATCCAACAATGTTTAAAATAAAAATTACTTAAATCCGACGATGATGTTTGATATTATAAAAACGTCGTATCTTCGGAAAAGAATCCGGCTAAACGAATGTGATCTCGTTTAAGACAGACATACAGCCGTTGTGGCTGCGGCGTGGAAGATGGCGAAGGTCGTGGTATCATCGCTCGCAAAATGAATTCCTTGCACGATGGTTCGGGGAAAATTTTGTATCGACTATCTTCCGCATTTATAGTATCTTTATTGATATTACTGACGGACGTCATCATATGAGCAGCCTGAAACAAAATCAAAATATTTTATGTTGAAATTGTAAATTTTTTCTCTTTTTCTTCCTTTTCTTTCCTTTTCTCCTATACCTTTTGAGCATCGCGAAACATCGTCGTTATTCGAGCTCCGATGTCTCCTCTAGAACCTCCAGGCACACTCACTTCCTTTCCTCGCATCAATTGAATCAAAAAGGATGTGAATTCTTTAGAGTCATTATTACCGCCTAGCTTGTGCTGTAACGAGTTTACTTGAGCAACCAATGCTTCCACGCTTTCGATGTCACGCGTGATTTCCTAAAGAAATTGAAATTCAAAGGGAGAGTTATATAAAGTATCTATCTGTACAAATTCCTGTTTATACATAAGCTGTACGTGTATATTATTATTTGAAGTATATTTATACGCGCACATTTAATATAAATATTTATGACAAATATTGATTAATCATAATAACATTGGTTTGCAAATGGTAACAAATGGTAACGACTGTTTATGATTGAATATGCTATGTTGAATATATAATGCTGTTCATTAACTTGCGTGGCTCTGTCATCCTAGCAGCAGCCATAACTTATCGGTCTGATTTATTCAGGCAAAGTCAATAAGTCAATAATATTAAACGCGCGCACATTTGGGAAAGATACATTGGAATATGGATGTTGTTGCACTAATACAGAATAATAAAAAAGATAAACAATTGATTATTTGTTTCTTTCTTCTTTCTTTAATTTAGAGATGTATGAATTATATCTCTGTCGTGTTATAGGTCATAAGAATCTTTATATCTATCTATATAAATATATAATTCATAAAGTGTGTTGTAAATTATGAATTTATCCAGATAACTATAAGCGATAATAGAAAAGAAATAATTAAAAACATATAAAGAGAAAGGGAAAAATAAATAATCAGGTCACTTGTTAAAATTAATAACAAGTTTTTCAAAGTTATTAATTTTAATAAGTAACCGTAAGCGTAAACGAAACTTCTAGAAATTTCATTTACGGAAAAAAATAAATATTTAATCAAGTCACTTATTAAAATTAATAAGTTCGAAAAATTTATTAATTTTAACAAGTGACCTGATTATTTATCTTTCCCCGTTTTATATGTTATTTAACTACTTTTTTTCTATTATCGCTTATACTTATCTGAATAATTCATAATTCGAAATACCATACACAAACTACATTAACTATTATCGCTTATATTTATCTGAATAATCCATGATTCGAAATACAACACATTATAAATTATAAAAAATTAAAAAAGAATCCAAAACCCAGGGCGAATAAGAGTCAGCGTGATAGTCAGTACGCAAAGTTTAATCTTAAAACTGAATTAATTTTAAGATTAAACTTTGCGTACTGACTTACCACGCTGACTTTCATACGCTCTGGATTTTTTTTGGTTTTTTATTTTGAATTTGGAGAATTCATAAGGAGATTACATTTGTATTAGTTACACATTATATATTTATACAGATAAATGTAAAGGTCCTTATCCTGTAACACGACGGAGATATAATTCATGCATCTTTAAATTTTAGAGAAAGAAGGAAGAAAGAATAAATAAATAATTTTTTACTTTTCTTATTATTCTGTATTAGTGCCACATCCCTTCCGATGTGTATCTTTCCGAAATGTGTGCTCGTTCAACATTATTGACTTATCGGCCTTGCCTTAGTAAATCAGGCCGATATGTTAGAGCTATTATTAGGGCGGCAAGACGAATTAATAAACGAATTAATAAATAGCAGTGTACCTCATATAATTGCAGCTTTTGATGAATTGGTTTCGTTGCGTATTGCAATTTATTGAGTATGCTCTGTGCTACATCAGGTAGGCTTGGTAGAGCTTCCTGTTTCTGTAAGCTCAAGGTATAGAGCGCGGCATGCGTTAGAGTCGGCAATAGGAGCTGCGCGACCTGGCCTATTCGCTTCGAGCACAGATAATGCAGGGCCTTCTCCGCTTCTCGCGTGTCGTCGAACAATCGTTTCTGCCGATGTGCGGGAACTGGCTGTGCCGATGCCCACGTCGTTGACCATGGATTATCAGTGATCATCATCCGTGGTGATAAATGACCTGCATTTCAACACTTGATATAAAAAATTGTAATAAGTGTTGAAAATATAAAATTATATTTCTATTTTAATTGAAAACTGACGAGATATTTTTATTGCGGAAAAATCGATTCTATATTGAACAAAAAATCTGTCATTAAAAAAGCAATTTGTCAGTCTATTTTTCAGCTTATATATATATTCTTAAAAATGTACAATCTTTCAAACTGCTATTAACTTTGGCATTAAAATCTATCTCAATAGAAATACTTTTCTAAGATATTATATATAGAGAGATAAATTTACAATATTTCTTCAACTTAATTAAAATAAAAATTATATAGCGGCAATATAAAATTTCGAATTTGGAATATTCTTTAGAATTTTATATATATTAAAAAAAATACTAGCCCTTTCCTTGCCCCCATTCGTCAACACCTTCGTCGTCAATCCAATCCCTCGGGGAATACCATCGAATAAAGTCCTCCAGGACTGCGCCAGGATTTGCCGCCTACATTATATTATCATAATGAAAATAGATGTTTATCTCATAAAATATGTTAAGGATCAATGCATAATGTATACCTTGAAGGATTCCATGTCTGATAATAGAGACGCACTCATCATTCGAGCTCGCATTTCGGAGGCGTATTTGTCAGTACCAAGTTGCATCATTACCTGCGCATCCTCCTCCAGTTGGTCCTCCGTCTTCGGTACAGGATCCTGCGTGATTGGTAGATAAAGAGGATCCCCAGTTTGAATCAACCTACATATTATCAATTCCCGTTAAGTCACACTTTTTTTACTATTGTACACTTTTCAATTTTACTTCGGCAATAGAAATATTTAATATTCCACTACTGGAAAGATGCTAGTGATGACTATTGAATATAGTTTATGTATGATATTCTCTAGGAGGTAAAATTTATTAGCCAATAGAAAAATCTCATGTATGTAAAAATATTGTAATTTATAATAAATTTCACTGATATATATATATATATATATATATATATATATATGTATATATATATATATCAATTTATATATATCAATATTAAAATACTATAATAATATTTTATTTCATTACTTATCTTTAACTAGTGAAGTTACAATATTTTACAATTTTACATATCAAGAAAAAATTTCTTTGATAATATTATAAGCTATAATTCTAGGTTGAGCAAACTCAATCATTGCGATCGTTAATCATAAAGAAAAATTAACCTGAGGGAAGGATGTTTGGCCAATCTTCCCGCGGGTTTGTTCCATAGCAAGTGCTTCGCCTTCAATTGTGGCTTCGTTGTTGTCAGCTCCTCGTTCGTCAACTCCTCGCTCGTGCATTCAAAAAATTCGTCATCTTCGGATTCTGCAACAGCAGAATTGTCCAGATCAATATTTCAATTTTCTCTGCTATCGTTCGCATGTAATTAATTCATGAATATTACCTGTTTCGTCCACATCGTCGATTTCCATACTCTGAGACCTATGCGCATTTTCCTCCCTCGTTTTTTTCCTCGTTATACAGCAATTCATCATCTGCGTGCACAAAACGTAAGAACAAAGCCAATGAAATTCTTACCTAAGAAAAGTACATAAAAATTATATAAGCATTACATAAAATATTTGGCAATTCGCGTCACCTGTAACTTTTGATGCAGCAAGCACGTGCGAACGGAATCTGGAAAATCGGGCCCGACTCTGAAATAAGAAAACTGATTGTATATCGTGAAATGATGACATTGTCTTCAGAGAGAGAGTCTTTCACTTCATTGTCTTTCATTTTGGGATCTATCATATGATCCCACGCGTCTGCATTTTCCTACAAGATGAACTTTCTAAATGCTATTGACATGAAGGCTATAATTATACGTCCGATATACATAAAGTGTATTTAAACGTACATTTATTAATCGGGATATATGTACCTAGAAATGTAGGGCAAAAGATTTTCACGGTCGTATGATGAGATGTTAGACGCTAAAGTCACACCGGTAGGTTTGTAGAGTCGGTCGTTGATTTAGTAATCTCTTGTCTCCCGTAAGTAAATTTCAATATTTTAACATGCACATGTATAACGGTATTTCGTATATTCTATATATTTCTGCAGTCAACGAGTTATTTATATCCATATTTCCTGTATTACTAGTCATAAACATTTAGCCGTGCTAATTTCATCTCTCAAATCGATGTTTTATATATATATATATATATATATATATATATATATAAAATATTTATATATATATATATATATATGAGAGACAGAATTATAGTCAATAAAAATTTTATGGTTTTGCAGTTTTTTTTCATTTTTATCTCTATATTTAGATATATATACAAGACTTGTTCTATTAAGAAAAAATTTAATGGAAGTTTACATTCTGTAATTATATGAAATGGTAATGTCAAGATTAGTTAAAAATAAAAAACGTAAATCCAATAGTTTTAATGATTAGAAAACTATTGCTAAACTCTTTTTTCAAAGGTAAAAATTATTTAATTTTTTATAAGTTCTTTTCGATCATCTTATCTTATTTTTATATGACACATTCATCTATGAATCAATCGAAGAATCCTTTAAAAAAATCAAGATTCAATCGAACGTTATATCGATTTATCAAATCTTATAGAATGAAGATGGAAAATCGAACTACAGCGCAACAGCAGTGCATGCAAAACTGAAGACACAATTGTATTGGAACATACGCCATACGCTTACAAAATCTTGTCACATATAGCTGACTTGACGACACGATAACTAGAAAGCAACAGGTGAGCGACAAGAGAAGAGTGCTCGTTCCCTTCAAAACATTTTATTGCAAGCCCAAAAGAAAACGCGGGGAGATTTATACGTTCAGTTAGATTTAAACGATTCGACACTTCGTATACTAATAAAAAATTTCAAATATTTTTTACTTCAAAAGATTAATTGTTATTTCATGAAAAAAAGAAAAAAAAATTGAAATTTATAAAATCGTATTTATTTAATAATAATAATAATAATAATATTATCTACAATAATTTCTTTTTTTTCTCTGCTTCGAATACAATCGGAATGAAATATGAAATAAATAACATAAAACTGCATAGAGATTAAAATTATTTCGTTGAAACACAAATTAAGTCTATTAATAAATCATTTGGTAAACGATTGGAATTAAGGATATCTAAATATTTGCGTATAATCGTTTATATAGTTTTCATCGGTTAAGACACAAGTTTATAATAGAACAATTACAATATAAGAAATACACACATACACACACACACACACACACACACACACACAGATATACTATAAATTAATCATGATATATTTTGCAGAGTATATGCTTGGGCACAGAATAATTTACACATGTTGGATTGAAGGATACTCTGTACTTGGACGTAGCAAGACCACCGTCAAGGGTCAACTCCGCCTTCGACAAGGTTTTTCCGCTAGCGGCAAACCTCGTCAAGACGCTTACATCTTATCCGGCAGCCTGCAGGGAAGCCTACCCGCCGAAGACTCGGCCGCCCTACCACCGGCTGTCACGGTGCTGGCACGAGACAGGATTTCTACGGGGGCCGAGGACGGACATAGCCGTGCCGCTTGATTCTTGCAGTCGACTTTAAGACCGCGATGCGACGATCAAGCTAACGGTCAAGAGAAGCCGGAGCAACCTTCCACGTTCGCGTCCGTGCAAGGTTCACCGACTCGAAGTGTAGAAACGGATTTTCGTTTTCTTTCTTTCTTTCCTCCTTTCTCGTCCTTTGCAGGACATGACCAACTTGTAAGACGACTTGCGATTCCAACCATAATTTGTGCATTCCGGTTACGCCTACGATCCGCGAAGGGAACGTTCGCTTACTCGTACGAGTGTTGCGTTTACGTGCGGTAGCCAGGTGAATTTCCAGTGAGGTGAGGCCGAATTTCCTCCTCGGCATCATGGCCCAGATTGTTCACTCGTAGAGAAAAATATAAGTAAGTATTAACATTGGTTGGAAGTACATAGACGTGTAAGTTTTAACATGCTAAATGTATCTGCGCTTGACGCGAGTGTACTTATCTGAATTTTTGTAAGTCTCCTTTAAAAAATTCAGTTTTCGAACTTAATCGTCTCGCTTCTCGGATACAGATCTATTTGACCTCGAGGAATAATTCTTCTGGTACCGTGAACTAATAATACCGTTACGTGACTATTAATGAGCTTAGAAAATTTGTGATATAAATGAGCGGTGTATTTAATTCCTCGCTGTGCAGTTCAACTTTGATCTGATCTAAAAATAATATCTCTCTATTACTAATGAAATTAAGAACGCTAAAATGTTTACATTACTGTGACATAATTTCAGTTTTTTTTTTATATTTGTAAAAGGATATCTTGCTAAAGAGTCTCCAACTCAACAACTTAGAATATTAGATTTATTTTACTTCCTAGCTAAAAGAATTAGATGTTCGACTTGCTTTTTTACAAACGTTATACTATTCTTCACGGAACTATAGCAGCGCATCACATCGCAGACTCTTCGAAGGGTTAATGCACCTACGTGCGTATCTTACAGCTATCGTCTTCAACGTACACCGTCCGACCTTGAACCGCACTATAGATATACGATGTACGCGAGATACCTTTCATAACCAGACAAGATACCGAATAGTTTGTGTGGTTTGCGCTCTGCTCGGAAAGTTCTTACCCCGCGTTTAATTTTTTACAAGGCACAAAATCGAAGATTTTTAAAGAACGAATTCGTTTACTCAAATAGCATCGTTGGAGAGATATAACTATATATATATACACATACACAGGGTAGTTCACTTAACTTGAAAACTTTGAATATTTCTATTACTTATTCTTGATGATACAAAAAAAATGTTTCAGATAAAAGTGGAACGGTTTTCAGAGGAAGTATTTTGATTACGTTTTTTTTGTAAGTAGAGGCGCCACACATATATAGATACAAAAGTCAATTCTACTTTTTTTAGCTGTAATTATATGATTTTATTACATGATTCCTCTAATTTTACATAATATGATTTTTTAAATAATATGATTTCTCTAATTATTCTACATGTAAAAGTATTAAGACAGAGATATAAAAAATTAATAATTTTCGAGTTATCTTATACATTATTCTGGCATATATTGACATAAAATGTTAAATATTTCGTAAATTATTTATCTTTTGATAATCGTATTTTGATACTTTTATGCACAGAATAATGCGAGGTGAATCAATTGGTGTAAAGAAAATTCATAATTGTTTATTTTAAAAATTATTATATATTTTACAATTAATGTAATTACATAATTTTTTTGATAAGTAACTTATACGTTTTTTTTACATCAATTGATGCAGTACATTATTCTGTGCATAAAAATATTGAGATACGATTATAAAACAATACGAGATATTTAATATTTCATATCAATATGTACCACAATAAAATATAAAATTTAATTTAAAAACTATTGATTTTTCAAAATCTCTATATTTTAATATTTTTAAATATAGAATAATTAGGAATCATATTACGTAAAAAAAAAATCATATAATTGCATCTAGAAAACTGGAGGTAACCTTCATATCCGGCGCGTCCACTTAAAAAAATACAACGTGACCAAAATACATCCTCCTCGAAACTATTCTGCTTTTATTTGAAACATTTTTTCGTATCATAAAAAGTAAAATGTTAAAGGTTTTCAAATTAAGTGAATCACTCTGTACATATATTAGAAAATATGTGCTTTATATCAATTATAGCTACTCATACATAAAAATTATACAAAGAAACAATATTAGATAGTATATACAGTGCCTTATAAAGTATTAAATAGTAAATGGCAAAGATATTTATTTGATTAAAATTTCTTGTTTAATTTGATAGTTGCTTATCAATTCTCTTAGATATGTATATTTTTCATAATATTTTTGTATATTTGAATATTTATACATATTCATATTTAGCGCTTAAAAATGTTGTAAAAACAAGCTCGAAATTATGGGCGAGCAGTAAATTATCAATCATAATTTTTGGAGATTACTAATTAAATTACGATATGTTGTGACACACACAAATCGAGAAGCCGGCAGTGGAATTTACAGGCAGATGCGATAAGAATTGAACTTTTTATGAAACCACGAGCAGTGCTTGGAATTTTTCAGCATTGAGAATAATAGATTATCAAAGATCACGATATTATCGAGATACTTTAAATACTTCACTGCACAAAGCGAAAAAAATCGATTTGGATCTAAAAGAGATGAGCTTCTTCGTGTTTTTATTTCTGCTCGATCGATCGTGAAGTGATTGAGAACGGTATCACGAATCTGAATCTTCGGAAGTGATATTGAGAGAAGAAAGGAAAGTGTGAAATTTATATGCGCGCAATAAAAAGAGCCGAATAAAAAGATGAAGAAGCAATAAGACTAGGAAAAATCGGATAGCATTTCTTACATATGCTCTATGTGATATTGCTAAATTATCAAGTGTGTTGTGTGTTGATCGTTTTGCGCGAGTAATAACATTACGTAAACGTTGCATAAGTGGATCAGGAAATATTTTTTTATAATAACAAATTGCGGTGAAATATATATACACGATACGTATATATATATATATATACACGATGAAAATAACAGTCTCTTCTATAACACTGTTTGAATAATTAACGAAGTTATAAAAAATCCACGGTTAATATTTGTCTTTGCAATTTTTAAGACCGATTTCGTGTACAAGGTGTTCCTCAAATCGATCATCATAATTTTCAAGATATTTCAGATTGACAAAAATGTTTTTAACAAAAGTTTGTTGGATTTTAATAAGGAATTCATTCAATTAATTGTGCAAAAAAATTAAAATTTGTTAATTTTTTTTTATAAAAAATCAAATTCAAATTATATTTTTTAAAAATAAAACCAATATTCTTTTCATATTGTTGTAATACGTAAAAAGACAAATTCATTGATCTAGTATTGTGTATTATTTTAACTATTCGATTTCAAGATACTTATAACATAATCTACAAATTATATTTAAGCGATATTTAAAGCAATAAGATCCAAACATAAAATCCAAACATTGCAGTTTAATCTATATATAACAATCTATTGAAAGAAATGAAACTTTGTGTTGTGGAAAGTAGCAGTTTGAACAGTTACTTTTATAAATAAGATAAACATCTCCCAGCGATCGAACATGTATAATAATGTATGTTCAGACATTTATATAAAACTTTATACATATAAAATAATTGAACTAAATGATCACTATGAACTAAACGCATTTAGTCAAATTAATAATTTTTTTTTCAGTGTACGTATTTCTACGTACGTTCCTTACTACGGTCATTTGTTTATGTTTAGGTCTCACTGCTTTAGGTATCGACGATAGATTCATTGGTGGATTATTTTTGTAAATATTAGTTGAATTATCTTGAGATTGAATAACCAAAATTATACATAATATTAAATCAATAAATTCGTCTTTTTATGTACTACAAAAAAACATGGAAAGAAAAATATATTATTCCACTTAAAAAAATATAATGACTTAGATGTTTAAAAATTAACAAACTTTCAAAATTTTTCTTACGCAATTCATTATATATTAGGAATCAACAAACTGTTATTAGAACATTTTACTGTCAGTCCATCAGAAGTATCTCAAAAACTGTGGTAACAGGTTCAAGAAATATCCTGTATATTCAAACAACAAAGTATTAAATCAATTATTTTTATTATATATTCAATTTATTATTAATTGATTATAACTTTAAAGGAATGCTTTATATAACGTAAAAGGTATATGAAAATCATAAAGTACGCAAATTATATGATATATTCAAGAAAAGTATCAAGAATCGATCACTCTTTGTTCCACAATTGCACGTATTCTCTTTCGCAAAATGTTCGCGGAAGATAACCGTGAGTTATTTACGAAAATTACTTTTAGCGGGAAACATTTATCGAAATGTGTCTCAACACTTTCACATGCTAAACGACTGAATGTTTAAATTTTTGCGAAAGCTTGCTAGGTTCAATGCACTGAGCGACTTTTAGGATTGCATACGAACGCAAGCAATGTTCATCGTCACGGTCGGTCTGACGAGAAAAATCAGGGCGTATGGTAATGACGTTCAGTCTGGCAACCATTACGGAGAAATTGCTGAGATTTACTCGAGAACTGACCGACGAGCATGGCAATGGTGTATAGTGGTCCGTTTGTCCTCAAGCCGTGATCATCGGACCATGATGCTCTCCTGCCTCGATCTACATCATTCCTGTTTCATTATACTTGCATTTCTAGTTGCCATAAGATTGTGACTTGGACATTAAGACATTATAGTCTAGTTTATTAATTGAATTGTTCACAGCAGTAAAATGCCTTTTATCTGTCATTTCTCATAAATAAAGTAAATATTAAAAAGACTTCTCTCAGTGTATAATTATGTTAACATAATTAAAATAAATTAAATAAATAATTATATTATATAATATTATATGATTCAAGATAATTTAAATTATCAAACAATTAAAGAACTTATTTCTAGAATATAATTGAACATATAAATTTTTGTTAATTTTCATTTATAAAATGTTGTAGAATAAAACACTTTCGAATAAAAATATAAAGTTCAGTTTTGTAGGTGAAACGGCAAGCTTTTGACGGTAATCGTTAAAAGGAAACAGTTGTTATTATTGCGATAATAAATGCCAACTCATTTTGTCGCTTTTTAATGAAACGCTCTTTTGCGCTAATTGCAATTTATAAGCGTCATTGTTGGTGTCTATCATTTAAACGTTAAGATATGCATTTAAATGTAACGCGATCGCTTTTCTTCACGTCTTATCATTCACTTCGATCGTGATACTAACAACTATTTGACTTTCAAATTAAGTCAAATACTCTAATTAACATATTCACTCTTATATAAATATAATAGTAACATATCATTATATAAATTATCTTATATAAATAATAGCAATATATCAGACATTTAGACAAAAAAATGTTCGATAATACAATCATTGTAAAAGATCTTTGAAAATGATCATCTAAAAAAATTATCACAATATTCTTAAATTGTTTATACGATATTATACACAGGAATTATAATCATATTAAAATCAATTTCTAAGAATGTTGCGATATTTCGATTTTATATCACGGAAGAAAAATCCGATATATATAATCAAATAATTTCTAATTAAATTAATTTTTAGTTAATACATTTAATTAAAGTTAAAAAATCAGTTTTGTAATGTTATATGTGATATGAACAAACGCACGTTTTGCTACGCTTTACGATTGCATAACAAAAGCCAACGGCTTTTCTATTGCAGTTTACGTGTGTTTTATCCAAGGAACCCTTCGAACGATTTCAAGCCACCTGCGATCGAGTTTGCGTTTTAGAAAGGCACGTGCACCGATGCACGACATAATATCGTATCGTGGTCGGGCACTTCGTTTTGAAGAAAATCACAAAGAGTCAAATTTGTTTTAACGCAAAAAGCTCTCATAGAATTCATAGAGATTTTTTTCACAGAGAAATGAACAGCAACGAGAACAACGTAAAGTTCCACTGGAACCTGCTTGATTATCTCAATGTTGCATAGTATTACAATTTCATTGTATTCTAGATGTAACCCGGTCATCTCATCCAATCTTCATATTTATTTTCCATTTCCTAAATTTGTTTTAAATAATAAAAATAAAATCATCGATGTACGAGATGAAATGTCGAGAAAAATTTTCGAGGACCGTACAGATTATCATCATTAAGATTGTTTCTTATCTTTGAAGAAAAAGAGTATGACCCAGCGCGACCTATCCCACATTCTAGAGACCGAGAGAAACCAAGTTAACGCCGTAGCTCTCATTTCCGGAACAGCTTCTTGACTTCCGTCGCGGGCATCGTCGAGGCACTTCCCGCCCAATAACTGTTCCGCTCTCACGAATCGATCGAGAGTTCACCTGACGTCATAATTTCTCTTGATTATACTCTCGAAACCCAATTTAGTGAATAAATCTCGTATCTCTGGAGATTAATTTGTATCAACAGAATTTTAAATAAAGTTTAAATACGTAGCATATGACAAGGATGTTAAAAATTGAAAAAATGCAAAATTATTATTAGGGATAAATGTTGTCCAAATCGATCGAAAAATTGAAATTAAAAGAGATGTTCAATCATGTTTATATAACGCATAATGCACGCCTTGGAGATTTCAATGCCTGGTGAATGACTAGAGACAAACTCGACGCGTCGCATCGCGTTCTGGTTCACAGTTCTACGCGAACGGACGATTGTGTCGGCAGCGGATGAAGTCAGTAATTAACCGTACGATGGGCTAATTCATGTTTCTTTGTTATTGTGTCGGTCAGGCCACCCTTGGGTCCGGTATTGTGTGACAATTCTCACAGCCCGTGGCATAAAATAAAACGTCGCATAATCCGGTGTAATTCGGCGGACGAATTCTTTTTCACGAAACTGACAAGGTGTGCGAAAGGCGTATTTATCTTTCGTGGTAGATTTACAGGGGGTTAATAGGAAAATAGAAGCAGAGAGTAGTTAGTCATTTTGCAAGCTACATCATTGTTACACAAAGAAATCGCAAGTTACGCATTGTTCGTCTTTCTGAGACATAAAGCGCTTTCTTTTAGAATAAATATTTTTAGGATATGTAAGATTTCTCAGCAGACTTTAAAAAAATTGATGTGTCTATAGACATTTTAGCAAATTGGTTCTGAACATTTGTGGTTATCAAATATTTTGATAATTAAACCTATGATTATTCTGTATGTGTTATCTACTATCTAACTAATAATTTTTAGTTTGACTCGCCAAAAAAGATGATATAAATGTATTTTGTACAATACAAATATGCTCACAAACATTTCTAAATTCAAAAATATTAGTTAAATTTCTAAAATTTTGTATGCAAGACTACTGGTTCCAAATAAAATATTTTAAATAAAATATTTTAAATAAAAATGTGAGCCAATAATTTTATTATACATATTTTGTCATTCAAAATACAGCTTCTTGTGGACGCATTCAACGGATTCAATAGTTGAGTTAAGGATCGCTGTTATTGATGTATTCTTTTAGATCATCCAATCAAAATTTTAGATCTAGAAGAATACAATAGCAGCGAGCGTTCACTCAACTATTAAGTCTGCTAAACGTAGTCAATATTCGCTATTAATTTTCATTCGTTGTTGAAATTATACAAGCCTTAGTTATCGATTGTTAATCTGTTAGTCAAAATATCTTCAAACAATGTTCTGTCAAATATGATTCCATATAAGAATCAGACATTGTCGTCACAAAAGATGGAATGTCGAAATCCTTGGGAGACGATTCTGGATGTTTCAAAGTGAGAAAAAGAGAGAGCAAGACAGCCTCCAATGGGTCCCCACTTATGTGTCTCTGTTCTTAATATCAAAACCGCATGTGTCTACATTCTTACGAGTTTCGGCATTATGAAATTAAGTAGCGCTTGAGAAACACAACGCGCGAACATCATTCTGTTGTGTCTCAAGATATTTCTCGTGTTTTACGAAAGCCTACCGTAGAATAATGAATTAAAAATAACGTTTACAGCGTTACATCTCTGTAAACATAGTCAGATAATATAGACAATTATGACATTTACACTATAAATACAAAATTAGGTAGTAATGTGTGCATTTTCATAAATATAATTTTATTATCGCAATATACGAATCAATATTTTATTTTTAATAAAATTTGAAACATTAAAAAATTATAAAAGTCACTGATTTATTAATTTACGTGACACAGCATTATACATATCTACAAGCTATATGTATATTTTCATAAGTTTTACTTATTTATTGTCGCTATATCTTCGTAATAATATTATTATGCTGATATACAATCTCTTTCATGCCAACAGATAGAATAATAATAAGCTCAAGTCTACCATTCTCATATCCTAATTTGTCAATCGAAGGTCAATACTAGAAAAATATTCCAGATTTTGACGTAAAATGCGTAAAAGCGAGAAAGTCAATCGAATCTCTTCTTTTCGCGATTCAACGATTATGAGGAAAAACGCGAAAAGGGAACATAAAAATCGAGGTAAATCAGGACATTCTCGAGAAAGAAAAGCGAGCATCAATAGTGCTCAGTCGACCATTAACGCAATGATCATCGAAGTATGATGATCGATAGATTGAGCAGATATGTCTTACTGAGCAGCTTTAACAAAATTACATATATAATATATTTCACTGCGTCGTTTGCTCGAATCTGCGTAATGTGTATATATTTTTTCCTGTGATAATGGAACTTAATTGATTGCAATAATGAAATTGTCGTTTTAGTGATATACACTAAAACAATTTACTTACAATTAGAATAATAGTTGTAAATAAAAATAAGGACTATTTTTAATTTGTCGTTATGAGCAGCATTAATTAATTATTTATAATTTTATACCTCAACATCTTTGCAAAGAAAAAAAATCTTATAATTTATTAAATAATTTACTTAAAGAAGAAATTATTAAAGAATCTTCCAGCATCGGAAATAGCAAGAGAAAATATATTTCTCTATAAAGAACTTTCTTTAGTTTAATACTTATAATTTTTATTTATTATGACTTTTTTCTAGGTTTTATTAAACTTCAAGAAAAAAAATCTATTCAGACGTAAATTTCTTAATAATTATTTTCTATAGCTTAGAAACATAAATTATAATCTATCAATATTGGCTAGTCATGTGGCTAGCATTGAGAATCATCTAGAACGATCCGGAGTAATTTTTTCGGTATGTCTTCGCTTTTTATACGCGGAATAATAGTTGATGGAAAAAAAATTGTGACGCTTTCTTCCGAGCTGGAGGCCGTGAAATGTTAATCGTCATGGTCGACAATGATCAGCCACGATTTCGAGAGCCATTCGCTCTTTTTACGAGACAGATCTCTTCGGAGAAGAGATAGCGATGTTGTATTCCCAAAAATGCCTGGTAGCAAAGTAACGACGTTTGCGCATTTCGGTCCAAAATGCAGTAGACATGAAATATAACGTTCAATAACTCAATAATATTTTTTTTCAATTTTTTGTTTTTACATTTGACATATAATAGATTTTAAAAAAGTATTTAAAACATATTAAAAAGTATATCTAGCATTTAGAACCGATAGTATAACTCTTACAGATTTTTTTATTGGTCGCCATATTATGTGCAATACAACACTTTTAATTCCACCATAGGGTAACTTCGGCAAATATGCCGCGTTGGAATTTACGCCGCAAAAGTCAGAAAAAATAGGAGAAGTGGATGTAATTTTTTAGTAACCATTCTATTACATGCCTTTATGATGTATTAGTATTGTGTGATTTCAGTTTCTTACTGTTAATATTAATGAAATTATTGTGAGTTCGTATTGAATCGATTTGTCACTGTAGTAAGTCATTATAAATTAAAGTCCACATAAAATAATTACTGTAGGGCGTGTAAAAGACTTAGTGGTTATTTCATTTGATACATACGTGTAGTGGAATAGTAAAGCATGTTGTATAGCAAAATATAAGTGCTTCGCTTTCATTTGCGGCATTTTTAGCGAGCGGGGTTTATAACAAAATATACAAAGTGCGTAGATTGAATTCAGTGCACTAAATGCAATAAACGCATTATATGAAATATCTCATGTCATAACACTTGTAATATATGTAGGAAAATTGTAATTATTATTTATTATTCATTTCATATACATATTTACTATTTCTATTCCTTAAAACTTTATAAACACATTTTATAAGTTATTATATTATTTTACGTTTTATTTATATGCATTATTTATAAATTTTTCATGAGCTATACATACCCCTTCCCCCCCCTGAGTAGCTATATATCCCACCCCTATGGGATATACAGCAAAAATGCAAAGGTTTCAAAAAGTTTATTCTTTAATATGAAAAATAAATATTTCGGATTTCTAATTTTTTTTTCATAGTAATAGACAATACAAAGTTTTTACTGATATAATTCGTTTACTTTAAACATAGTAAATAATACTTAATAAATTAAGTTTTTGATAGATGCGGCGTATATATCTATAGTCGCGATTCGTATTTTAGTAAATATGTATCAATAACGACGAATTCATTGCTAATTTGTGCAAAGCGAGGAAAAAAAAAGATTCAAGATTGCTTCTTAACTCGCGGCTTAATCGTCAGTGAGCGAATTACACCACGCCTATATAGAATACCAAGGATTTATGAAAGCGAAACTGAAATGGATAATTCCTTAATTGCCCGCTGACAACACATTCGAGATATGCCCGTAAAAATTGAGAGCTTTCGCCGTGATAACTATAATTGAGATTTTAAAGACAGAAGAAAGCACTGCATTGTGGAGACTCACGTCGTTTCCGATATAAACCGGAAAATTTCATGAAAGTTGTTCTGAAAATAGATTAAATCGAGACTCTTATTATTTATTGTGGGTATTAGGAAGAACAATAGCCGAACTTGATCGATAAAATAGATTTTTAATTTCAAATAAAACATTACATACATTTCTTGTTCTGCTATATTCTATATATTGCATAAATGCTAGATTATGTATATTCAAGTTGTATTTTTCTATTCATTTTTCTCATAAGCTTCAAATCATAATTTTAAAGTTTATAATATATTTTAAAATTTATCTTATTATTTATGAATTATTCAAATATAAGGAAACTGCTTTATGTATTTGAAATCATTTATGTATATGAAGAAATAATCTATGTGATAACAAGAAACTGTAATTTACCATTCTTTTTGGTTTTTCATATAAGTTTTTTCCCATAGCTTATTTCCTTTTATTTTGGAGGATTTATTTTTTATTTAAAAAAAAAGGGGGGGGAGTACGTTTCGTTGGTATTACAGATTCCAACACCCCCCCTTAGGGATCCTAAAGTTTTACCGATTAAACGTAATAATTTTTGTATTGCAATTTCTTTTTCTTTTATTTACAGATTTAAAAATTTTCCAGAATTAAAGTATACGTATTAATACGTATCTGTAAGGTAGAAGACCAAAAACGAAAAAAAATTTTGAAATAGAAATCTTTTTATTTTTCCTTAATCGAATATGACGTCTAGAACTGTTAACATTGTGATACTTGTAACATTTGCTTAATTAAAAGCTTAGCAATCTGTACTTACAAAATTGTAGTTCACAGACTAATAGTTTATATAAATAAACAATAACTAAGTCTTAAAATTAAGATAGATAAAATTTAGATAGATAATTAATATAAAAATGCTTTACGAAAATTTATACATATGTGTGCGTGCGATATTAATATAGTAGCGTGTAGTGATGTGTCAATAATACGCAAATCGAATGTGTGTAAGTCCTACTGAGTTAATAAATTAATTTTTTTTCGATTTTTTTGGGAGAATTGATAGTGATGCGAGATTCATACTGCAGAATTGTTTTGTAAACCACAACAAAAAGTACTCGATTGAAACACGGAAGAAAGTGTATTTTTACTCTTGTTAGTGGCTGCAAAAAGTAATATTTTTTTCAAATTTTGGAAGATTCGATAGTGATGCAAGATTCATACTGCAGAACTATATTTCGTAGAACAAGTCAGAACAAAAAATTTCCGATTGGACCACGGAAGGAAGTGTATGTTTGCTCTTAATACGAGAATCGGTTCGTCGAAAAACTTTTTTTCAGGTTTCTGATTTAGCTTATAAAATTATTGTTTTGGAACAATGTTTGGAGTAATAAGAACAATTTAAAAGAGATAAAAATTGTTCATTTTTGAAAAAAGCGGAATTAGTTATAAAAAATGCTTTTTATTTGTTTTATTAAAGAACCGTTTCGAATAATATCGTTTTGAAACAATATGGTATAAAGTTAGAACTAGGAATAATTTTGAAAATTATAATTTTCAGAGAAAAACTAATTTTATACACTTTTTTTTAGGATTCTCTTAAGGAACTACAATAACTGCATTTCTCATGAATGTGCGTTTATTCTAGAACTGCGAATGATATTCCGCTAGAATTATCGAAGATATCAATTTGATAATTTCCTATCCTTAAAAGGTTATTTTAATTAATTTTCTATCCTTAAAGAGTTATTTTGACATTATTTTAAAATTATTTGTATTATATTCACATATTTTTAATAATCTATATAGATATTTAATACTTTTGTGAAAAATATCTACCAAATTAGTAAAAATATTAATAGAACAAATAACGTACAATATTTTATTTAATATAGAATAGTTTTTCAATTATTTCCAATAGTTTATATTCGGGAGTCTAATAGTAAATAATATCTGAGCTGAATAAGACCCAATAAATAAGGCCCACTTTTAAATTTATTATTTAAAAATACATTTTATGTCTAAAGTATATGCTTAAAAGATGCCATAGAAGGTAGATAAAAAGGGACTGGGAAATTAAAATCGAACACGTTTGTTTAATGCAACAAAAAACGTGATAAAGAAAGTAAGCCATTTTTATAACAATTCGCTGCAAAATTTACGTATTATTTTACAGTTTTTATATACAATATAATATCATACAATTATATATATATTATTATATATATATATATATATATATATATATATATTATAATATATATATATATATATATATATATATATATATTATAATATCATATAATTCTCTAGCTATGGAAAAATAACAAATAAATTGATTTTATTTAATAAGTATATTTTTTTATTAGAAACAATGAATTCTCATTTAATAAGATCCATTTATATAATTGTTAAGACTATAATTGTTATTCATTTGTTACGTGTGGGGCTTATGCTAGAGGATGATTTTCAATGCTGCTAACTTTAAGAAATTAAAGTCATATTCAAATTGCTAGAAATTTCTAAATATTAAAAAATTAATTATAAACTAAATTAAAAGTAATTGTGATGTTTAAAAATAGAGAAAGCCCAAAGAGGATTTCTTTTTTATGATTAATAATCATTTTAAAAGTGATTTAGAAACATAACATTTAGTTTCTTTTATTTTTAATTAATTTTTTATTTAGATCTTATATTCATACACGGAGAGAATTTTCTTTTAAAATTTATCCTGAGAATATAGTAGTTGTGATACAATGCAATATTTAAAAAATTTTTACCATGCACTTCAGTAAAATTAATCAAACTATTTTATACTTTATTGTAGTTTTATTAATGAATGAGAATTATATTAAAATTCTTCGAAATACAATATTGTCCCACGACTATCACATTTTCAAGGTAAACTTTAAAAAAGAATTTTCTTCGTGTATGCGTGTAATAAGGTCCAATGACAGAGCTTAAAAAAATTGTTTTTCTTTTATTTACAAATATTCTATACAGAAGATATATTTTGTTTTTATGAGTGAATGAAATAAAGATTTTATTCTCACTTAATTCATTTCAATATCCCCATAAATAGAAATTTAAAAATAATATAATAAAATTAATTAGATGGACCTTATATATTCGGTTCAGATACCTTATTTTTTTATAAAGTATAGTAGAAAAAGAAATTAAAATGATTAATGGATCCAAATGGCACCCTCGGCGGTTCTAGTATAGGAAATAGAAGAAAAAAACTTAAATTTTTCATTAAATTATATTTAACGAAATGTTTGATAGTATTATATATATATATATATTAGGTGTTGGAATTAATTCGTAGCGTTTTACAAGTGATGGGAAGTACTTTCATTAATGTATTTTTTAATGCTCATGTGAAATAAATAACATTCTTTCATTAAAAAACGCTACGAATTAATTCCAACACCTAATATATATATATATTATATATATATATATACTCTATAGTATATATATATATATATATATATATATATATACTCTATAGTATATATATATACTCTAGGCACATAAAATATATTGGCTTTACAACAAATCTATTGAATTCAACAGGGTTATTGTCAAACGACCGATTAACCTTAACGCGGAGTGCCATTGATGAAGAATGGCATGCGTTATAATCGCAACGTGATTCGCTCGAGGGAGCTCCTCGTTGTTCGCCGGTCCGTTGGCCGTATATATGCGTGTCCTGCGAGATGGAGCAGGTAACAGTACTTAGATAGTCGGTTGGCATACTGTGCCGACTGGTAGCGCGAACCGTTACAGGCATATGGAAAGTTCGGCGGGTCGTAAAGCAGCCATGGTAGGTGCATGAACCACATAAAAATTCTGCGAGGAAGCATGAGGAAGATCGCGAGGATAAGCTCCCGCGGATCTTCTTTCAAAACTTGGATCCAACGACGTGTGTTGCATCCAAGATAAATTGCACCGGCAATCCTAGTTAATCCTAGTTAATTAACGTTACTTTGTATGATTTCATACATTACCTTTTTATATGTCATTTTTTAATTTTTATTCTCATCAAATACTATTTGCGGGAACTGTCGACTAGTTTCAAGTTAAAATATCGTCTATTAAATGTGGATAGATGTTACATGGATTAGACATAAACAGATGAATAGATTTTCTGGAGAGTTTTGCTATTTGAGAGTGATTCTCTCATTGTCAGATCTTTGAAGTGAATCTAGTTTCGCGGATCGAAACAACAAACAGAATAATCTTGCGGCTTATTCGGAATTTTGTTGTGTATACGCTTGTAAAATGCGTAAATAATGTATATGAAAGTCACAGTAGAAGGCATGAAATGCTATTAACAGGATTCTATACAATTAGAAGCTCGCGAAATTTTTAAGTCAATGAAGGACGTCTTCTTGTAAATGTCGATCGTAAACAATGATTTTTCTATTCGAGAAAATTGTATATGCACGAACTCATATTTACTGATATTTACGTTATACACGCACAGAGTTATATTATAATCTTGAGTTTTACATCATCGGCTGAATATTTCTTAGAACAATTCATTAATTTCAACGTCGTCCAAGTAAATTCAAAGAGATAAAAGATTAGATCTCTCAGTTAACTTTAATGTTTCTAAAGGAACAATTTATAGAATCATCATTTCAGATATTATTTTCTACAGGAAAACATGTTTAGCTCATCTATTATTGTGGAATGATCACAATGCATAAGGATGATATCATTCTACGCATTTATTTAAAAGTAAAAAAAACGCCAACACTTTCTCCTTTCGCGAGATAAGACGCATAATGCGAGAGAAATAGGTTCAATAGGTGTATTTACAGACAGATTGCAACAATCTAAATTAGAGCAGATGTAAAGTAGGCACACTTTCACCGTATTTGCTTAATTTAATGCGATTCCGCGATAACGTAGTTAGTGCAGTGTGACTCTTAAAATCGATTTCGCTTTACGCACTTTCTTACTTTTCTCATTTCCTGCAGTTAGCATTTGTTTGAATTAAAAAAATCTCAGTTAAGAAAGAATAAAATAATTTTCTAGAAAATATGATAAAACTGGCTTCTTTAAATGCACATTTCAAATCTCAATATTATATATAGAAACATATAACTTATCTCTAATTAAGAAATAAGAAAATAAATTGAGAAAGTGAAACAATTAAAAAAATATATTATTGAATGTATTATAAATGAAACGTTATTCATGTTTTATGTTAGATAATTAACATTTTATTACAAATCAAACCATTTTGACTATTTATTACTTCAATGATAAAACGTACATTTTAGTTAATTTTTTAATCTTTAGCGAGGAAATTAAAATAATCGCAGACAGATACATTTATTGGTTAAATTCCGAGCACACGATTTATAGCGCCTATTCTTTGCCCTATTTTTGTATTTTTGTTTTTATAATTAATTATAGAGAATCTTAATCATATTTTATTTAAATCATTATTATTCATGTTATCTTCTATAAAATCTAAAAACAATAGAAAGTTAATGAATAATATTTTTTTATAAATAATGTTATTTATTTATGTAAATATAGATCGATAGGTATATGATTAATTTTTTTCACTTTATTAAAGAGAAAAAATATTAAATTGCAATTGCTTGCATGTCAGGAGATATATATCTTTCATTTTAGAAAAAGTGTTATGTATATTTATTGTCCGGAGTAAGGAAAAATTACAAATATTAATCGTGAGAACTTATGGATCGTGAGCTAAACATTGAACAGGAGCGTTCACTAGCCTTTGATCATTATACAGAATGTATCTGAACAACGTACAGAATAATGTCCACTAATCATATAATGCTATTCCTAATAAAAAGCTGAATCGAAAACCTCTACCATTTTGCAATTTTCGCAAAAGTTTTTTTTTACCCAATGAGCAAAATGTCTAAAATCAACATATAAGATAACTTTAAAACATTTAAGAGTTTTTATAGAAATATCTTCAAAATATTTCACAAAGAACACTGAAAGATATCTTAAAATTGTCTTATACATCGATTTTATCCGTTTATTCAGCAATCTTTAGAAATTAATATCTCGTTAACTATTGCGAAAATTGCAAAATGGTAGAGGATTTTTCGACTTAGTTTTTTATTATAGGAATAGCACTGTATAAGTAGGCGTTATTTCAGATACACCCTGTATATAACGCAAAATTCTAATCTGTCCCATAGGGAGAATTGATTCGTACAATTCTGGATGTAGTGTTTCAACGGATTCGAGTTCAGCACACTGCGCTGCAGGACACTCACGTACAGTTACATATTATATATATATATATATATATATATATATACAAATATATATTTATTCTGCATTTAAAGGACTATGTCCACTTTAACATCGGCATGCTATATCTATACGTAAGTTACTGGCAGATCTCTAATAAAGAGGATCAAGTGCCACTATCACAGAGAAGAAGAATATTCTATATAATTTGGTGGTATAAATTGCATAAATCTTGGATAATAAAGTATCTGTCGTGCAGAATGAAGAGATAAAGAAGATCAGAAAGAGGGAGAAGGATGGAGAGTGGCAGAAACGGAAAGCCGAAAGAGAACGAAAGTGAAAGGATCGGATTCCATTCCAGCGAATATAGGTGCATGTAATCGTTGCACGTGTGCCTTGCACGCGTTTATACGTGTCACGTGCTGAAAATGCCGGTTTACGAAAAACCATACCGATCTAGAATCACTAATCAGTCGGAAAGAAATGTATATATTAGTAACAAGTTGTGGGCAATTGCGAAAAAAATCTTCAACTGTGATTAGTACACACCAACATATGTTTCGTAAAGAAACATTCTTTTCTGCGTGTATATTTGTTGTCGATCGAATAGATTTGTAATTATTACAACTAATTAAGTTACAGATATAATTAAAATAATTTTAAAAAATTATATTATGATTATAACTATAAATATTATAAATATAAAATTTTTAAACTGAAATAAGGTAAATATTTCTCAAATTAATAGTAAATAATAATTATTACACTATTAATATCAAATATATATTTAAAAGTTTAAATTTCACAATGTTAATTCATGATGTTAAGTTAATTGAATTTAACTATTCAATCTTTGACATAAATCGACATGATAATCGAGGACGTTCGTCCTCGTCAATTCATGGCACGCACAACACATTTCACCACGGATGACGATTTTTCTTTATCTTTGGTGAAAGATTATTCAATCGGCTGATTAGTCTTACCCAAAGATGTCGTAACATAGCTGATCGATTGACAGGACGATAGGTTTTCCAGGAGTAGGCACGAGAGTTCGTTTAATGAGTAATCATGCTGTCGTACAAAGAGGAAGCATCGTCATTTAAAAAAATGTAATCTAAAAAATGTAATTAAAGCTCATCGTCATAAAATTAATCATTTTAATTCGAAGGTATATCATTGAACGCAGCTTTCACAAGACAGGTTCAATCATTTTACCGTATTTTCTTAAGAAATATATTTCTATGTAAAGTATTTCAGTTAAGGTCAACTTGCATTATTTTGCATAATTTTTAAAAAAAATTTCGAATCTTATACGATTTTTAGTTTAAAATATCGTGAACCGTTTGATTTTTTTTTGTTCAGAATTCTGCCAGATAGACAACGAATTGATTTAGCACAGTCAAGGTCTTTGACGAAGTTTAGATACCGGTAATCTCGCATTGTCACAGTCTGATAAACGTGTTCACGCACGCGATCGCGATCAGCAACTTTTCCATCTTTCCAGAATACTATCAGGCGTACTTATAATAAAATACTTTTGAGTAACTCCGGTATATACGCCGTACCTATCAAAACCTTAATTTATTAAGTATTATTTACTATATTTAAAGTAAACGAACTATATCAGTAAAAACTTTGTACTGTCTACTATTATGAAAAAAATATTAGAAATCTGAAATATTTATACTTCGTATTAAAAAATGAACTTTTTTAAACCCTTGCATTTTTGCCGTATATCCCATAGGGCTACTTATAATAGGGGGAGGAGGGGATACGGCTCATAAAACATTTACAAATAATGTATATAAATAAGACGTAAAATGACACAATAATTTATAAAATGCATTTATACAGTTTTATTAAGGAATAAGAATGATAAATATGTATATGAAGTAATAAATAATAATTACAATCTTCCCACATGTATTACAAGTGTTATGATGTGAGATACATATTTCATGTAATACGTTTATTGCATTTAATGCACTGAATTCAATCTACGCACTTTGTATGCTTTGGACATAATTCCCGCCCTCTAAAAATGCCAATACAAATGTTATACTTAACACAGTGACAAATCAATTTAACTCACAATAATTTCATTAATATTAACAATAAGAAATTGAAATCGTAATACTATACTAACATAACATAAAGGCATGTAACAGAGTAGTTGCGGGAAAATTACCTCCACTTCTTCTATTTTTTCTGATTTCTGCGGCGTAAATCCCAACGCGTATTTGCCGAAGTTACCCTATCTTTACAATACAATTGCACGAGAAAAAAATTGTGATTTCTAATAATAATAATTTAGTTTATTATATATATATATATATTTATGAGAAGCACAAGGGAAAAATGATTTTGTTGAAATATCTAAAAATATAGATTCAAAAGTAATTTTCTTAAATTATCAAAATAATTATATAAGAAATTCATGCATGACGAATAATGTTGCATAAAGTTTTAATATTCGAGCAACTAGTTTGAGCGTTTTACATAATTATTTTTATAATTCAACAAAATTATTTTTAGATCTATAGCCAGCTATTAGACATTTCAGCAAAATCGTTCTCTCCATGTATCAATTCATGAATTTCTAAAAAAACGTATAAAAATCTACGAACTTAATCGCATATTCTTAATAACTTTCCTAATGGATGGAAAATTTTTTCGATTTAATTTAAGAGAATATGCGATTAAGGTCTTAAATTGCCATTTAATTATAATTGATAAATATCAAAGCATTTCTGTGTGTATGATTATCAGTGATGTACAAGTCACTAGAATCAGGAAGAAAAAGATGATCGTTCAGTCATACTCTGGTAACGTCAATATACCAATTATCGATCGCTATAGTGTTGGAGGTACTATAATTGCGCTTATTACGAGTTAATTATTTCAGCGGTTTGACTGTTATTATTAAACGATGTTCCCAAGATTATCTCTCTTAATATTAAGAAACAATACATCTTACGCAGCATATATATTATTAAAATATATTAAATTAAGTTAAAAATATGTTCCAATAATTTAAAAATTTAGTAATTAAAATAAAATTTCTATAAAATTAATAAAATTAATAAGGATAGTCTTTCAGATAATTATAATTTTTTTTCTAAATTATAAGATTAGATTTAACCGAAAATTCAGTAAGATCGCTTTTCAATGTTCCATAATATATTATGCACTTCAGAAAAAACTCTTCATGCAAATCGCTCATAATGGCGAGTAATAATCAATAACGAGCCACGTGCACTACAATTAATGATTTAATACATCACGCTAACTAGCAATCTGTTCCCATTAACAAGTGTTCCGGCGCCGTAATGATGGCTAGTTTAATTAATTCATTGCTCACTTCCGAGCGTTCTTAGTTCCTATTTTTCCTCTCTTTTTTTTTCCTAGTCGCTAAGGAGACCCAAATCGCCCATTGCGCTCTGAAAATTCTTTACTACCGCGAAATCGTTCTAGAAAGCAAATATTACAAGCGCATAATTCTGATTATTGATACATGATTAAAAGCTGCTAATAAGAATTTAAATTTAAATTGTCACATATGTATAAAAATAATATATAAATATATATCATATTTTTAAAATATAAATCACATAATATAAATATTTTGTGATAAAGCATAGAGTAAATATCGTGAATAAAAAAGAATTTATTTGTTAATTATTTGAATTAATAAAAGGCTCAATGAAGCTATCAAGTCAATTTTATGAGGACGTTAAGATTATTTACAAGAGACAGAATGCATGATGTCAGATCGAAGAAATTTAAATAATTGTCGTACTTTTAATGATATAAAAAATTATTCTCTTCTCGCTGGAATTTTCAATCTTAACGACAAATACATAATTAACAATTTGTAATTCTAGTTATTAAAATTCGTGATTATTACACAAGATATATCCTTCTTATAATGAAGAATTACGGAATAAATTAATTAGATAAAAAAATTCGCATCCAATGCACAATGGTCTGCTTTTGTAGAGATGCTGCTTATTTTTGCATGAGTTAACCCTTTCGGTATTTAAGCTCCAAGCGTTTCCTGTTTTACGCTCGTATAAATATAATGATGTTTTAAACTATTTACACGTGTATTTCTCATAATATTTTCCCAGGCTGGCTCGTCAGATTTTTTTCTTCTCGGTGCGGACGAACGAAAAAAGCGTTTAAATGGCACGATATCCGCGTCTATCGGAAAAGAGCACGTTTACGTATTTGCGCGGAAATAATCAGATCGTGAGTGAAAGGTTCGTAATATTCCTTTCATCGACCTCGCTGAGATCGAGAATGTGCATTATAGCAACACACTTGCGATCTAGGTGACTCCACTGCCACGAGCTCTTTTTAATCCGGAAGTTGATCACCGAGATATATTGCCACGGCAAGCGCGAAAAATGTGAAAGGTGAGCCGTTTTCCCAGATTTTTACGTCTGGCCATAATTGTTGCACGCATTTATACAAACGCAGTCGGAAGTCGATTCCGTGAAATGAAGAAATCTATTTACTAATTACTCGCAAACCTAAATAACTCGTGCAATTAAAACTGAGCTAAATAGTTCAGCGAACTTAGATTAAACTTTCTTGACACAGCGTAAAAAAGGAGAAAAAAAATTTATAAACGATAATAATCAAAATCTCTGAAAGAATCGGTTTGTAAACATTTTATTCATGTGGGAATATATCACAGAAGATTCCTCAATATTCATTACATTCACTTCGTCCTTCATTAATATTCTTTTGAACGCCATCCGCGCTGTCTTTCGCAATATTATTATCGGCCTTGACATACAGAAACTTTTTTTGATTAGGAAAAGGATTTCCTCTTGAAAAGAATTTTCTTCTATCTAAGTTCTCCAGTTGTTTCAATTAAAGAGATTCTAAAGTCTATTTTATTGATTCAATGGACTTACATATGATTTACGTGTCATTGACACATCATTATTATTATTATTATATACTACATTAATATCACACGCATAAATATACGTATAAATTTTCATATCGTATTTTCGTATTAGGTGTTTAATTATAAGTCTAATTCTAAGAACTCGAATGTTATTTGTTGGTCACAGACCAACTACTGGTCTGTGAATTACAATTTTATAAGTACAGATTGCAAAGCTTTCATATCAAGCAAATACTGTCACAGCTCTAGACGTCATATTTGACCAAGAAATGATAATGAAGAATTTCAAATATTTTGTTTATTCTCGCATTGCGACAAAATGCTTTATGTTTAATATTAAAATAAGCTAAAACTAAATTAATTTATTTATTTTTCTGTGTAATAACATTTTGTTATTTAATCATTACAAAATAACTTACAATCGTTACTAAGGAGTATATATCTATTATCTGTTTTTTTAATTTCTGTTACGTTTTAATTTCTGTTACGTTTTAATTAATTTAATATAAAGTTTATCAAGTAGAGACTTTACATTATGATATGTATCAATTTATCTTATTTATCGGAGCAAATTATCTACAATGCAGTAAGTTCGTGTTTCACTTATTACAAACAAATTATACAGTGTAGTGATAGAATCATTTCAGACATGTAATGTAGAGAAAGATTCTATCACATCAATTTTTTAATCATTATTTAATTATTATATTATAATTAATTCTATCATACCAATATTTTAATCATTATAATTAATGATTTAATTAATCGTCTAATGTCAAAATTGTAAAAATTGTGTCAACAATCCCCAGTGTCTCCCCTACTGCTGCAATCACGCACAGAGTGCAAGATGTGTGTTTATGAGAATTCATGGCGTGTAAACGCGGGCAACGTGAGACCGGGAAAAACTCGAAAGTCTGGCCGCGATGCTGCAGTGTTGAAACAGAAATGCGGCGCAACCATGTAATAATCTAACAGTTATTATCGTGTATGCGAGTATAATACATGCGTGGTGCATCGACCTGTTGAGAATTGCATGCGAATAAAAAAATCAATCTTCGACCGATAGAAAAACTTGACGCCCTCGCATATCTTGAAGAATCAGGAGTTGCAAACTGAATATTATATCTAAATGTATAAAACATAATATTTCTTCTTTTTTACCCATTTCTTTAAGATTATTTCACGGGATAGGAAATTCGAAGAATTTTAGCTTCATTAAAAAAAAAAATCAATAATAGCATAAATTTGAAAAATTAAACAGTTAAAGAAGTGCCGCTATTAGAAAATCATTAGGCCACTTATGGCAATATTATGCATTGATGAGATAACGCAGAAAATCACCATGGAGAAAACTCAACGTGACCAACGTTCGAGAACGCCTCGTTGAACAAACCCGAGCCCATAGATTGAACCCGTTACGAGTCAACGGCCGGAGTGTTACGCGTGATACGTGTCCTCAGCTCGATCTCGCTATCGATAGTCACACACCTTACGGTGCACGAATTCCTGCGGGTTTCGATCATGATCAGCTATTCCAGCTGACGTTACTTGTCTCGATAAAAATTTACCGTTCGTCAAAGCGAAGATTCACTTGTTGAAAATGTTATTTGTCCAAATCAAAAGTCGAGAACAGAGATACGTGAAAAAAGCTGCTATTATAAATGAAATAGTAAAACTTGTTTCACGGAAAGATTTTTTGACCAAAATATATAAAAATTTAAATATATAAATATATAAAAATTTAAAAATTTAAATATATAAAAATTTAGATAATACAGATTTGAAAATAATTTTATTGGACTATTAAAATAATTATGTAGGACACTCAAACTGAGTAGTAGAATATCAAAACTTTTTGCAGTATTGCTTATCATGCTTGAGATTTCTGCATAATTATTTTGATTATTACTACAGAATTATTTTCATCTCTAGTTAGCTAAATTTTTAGATTCTAATAAAATCGTTCTTTTCATGAATTTTAATTCTGTTATTTCCATTGTGCACTCTATGTTTTGAATAATAAAACTTTAATTAAAAATTTAACTGTTAAAGCAAATTTACAAAAATTTAAGTACCGAGATTTAAATAACGAATAGAACCTATGCATTTAAATGCATCCTAAATGTTTCTCTAATATTGATTGTAATACGACGATTTCACTTTCTCTTCGCTTGCAATCCTATAATTATTCTTCGCATTTGGCAAATTCGTCGTTTTAATGGATGGTTACATTCACTTGTATATGGGGAGAAATGGATCATTCTCATCGTTACCGTAACGAAGCCGGCATAATGAACTCACAGTACTTTTCAAGAAATTCAATTACTCTACACAATCTGATGATTATATATACATATCATTTAGGAAAGAATGTTTATGACTATACTTAAGAAGAAGGCGGAAGATTTTTCAATAAACGCCATGAATTTTCACTGGCGCGGCGTTAATAAAATGTAATTGAAAAAAAGAAAAAGCAATTTATACAACAAATCGTATAATTCAATCGTTTCATTTATATCCGCAAGAGACGAGTGTCGTAGAGTACGAAAATAATGCTTGACGAAAATGGCCGGATGGTTTCGCGTTCGTGAAACAACCTGTTCCCTCCATGAAGGGAAGCGCGAAAGGCATCATATTATAAAAAGCGACATAATTGCGAGAATGCACAGACGTTGCGACATGTGTTTCGAAATCACGCATGTACCCACGTGCGCCCAAAGGAATTGGCGCTTTCTCAATAAGATGATGCGTTCCCTAGTTACAACACAACAATGACATTCATGATATTCGAAGAATCTCAGAGTGCAACTCGCGTAACAGCAATTAAATTATCACCTTCTGTAAAATGTTATATCAACGTTTATTCTATTAATTTTCAGAATTTATGTTCCTAATTCCATTATATTTTTTCATATCTTGAAGTCAATAAGCTTTTTTGTTGTAGCCTGCAAAAATATTTTCGTATATTATACAATACAATACATTATATGAAAAACTCATTATATGAAATCCAACATTATATGAAATCCAAGATACTACATTTTTATCTATTTAAGAATCATTTGTTTTATTCTTTCGTATTTTTTGTAAAACAAAAATTTTCAAAATTATAAACAAAATAATTGTCATTACAATTTATACTTTTTATAAAATTTTTTTATATTAACTCAACCATCTATTTGTCTATTTATTTTCTGCAAAAGGGAATTTAACAAGTCTATACAATAAACTTTTTTATTGTTTAAATTGTTTTTATTTTTTGATTTTCAGACATGCAAATTCCAAAGGAATTATTGCTGTTGCTAGCGGGAGCGTTTGTCGTTGCGGCGACGACGTCCGTCTGTCCGTGGTCACAATATACGACGAATCTCGACAGCTCATGCATCTGCGATTATAATCTAGCTGGCGAACTCTCGGTGCAGTGCGATATTGTCAATTATGAACAACTACTGTCGGCGATGCGTCGTTATGCCATCAAAACGTCGATTGATCTACTTTATATCACTAATAGTACAATCGGTGTCTTGAGGAACAACTCATTCGCTACTTTAAGGATCAACAATATACAGCTATCTGGATGTAGTATTAAGAGCATCGAACCAGAGACTTTCAAGGGTCAGGAGAATTATCTAAAGAGTTTGAATCTTAGAGATAATGAACTCACGGAAATCCCCGGTATCAATTTGAAAATCTTGAAGAACCTCACTGTGCTCGACCTCTCGATGAATAAGATTACCAAAGTCAATGATAATGTCTTCGCTGGCACCAAACTAATCACGCTGAAACTTTCCGACAACGAGGTCACTCTCGTTCCGGGATCGTTTCGCGGCTTGGAGAAAACCCTGAAAAATCTCAATCTCAAAGGAACGCGACAGAAGAAAGTGCCGGAAGCTCTCAGAGGACTGAAGACTCTGGCCTTCCTTGATCTGTCACAAAATAGCATACGCGAACTTCCAGGCACATCCGGAACCAAAGCTTTCGAGGGTCTTGATTCCCTCACAGGATTAAACCTCGAGAGAAATCTAATCCAGAATATCGGTCCAGATGCGTTCTTCGGCATCAAAAACACTTTAACCTCCCTCAGCCTGTTGAACAATCTCATTCCAGATTTTCCTACGGCAGCTATCAATAGCGTCCACGACCTTAGAGTAAGTAATAATTATAGAAAAAAAATAGTAGATTATTAAGTTTAAAGACAAGTACTCAGAAAAAAATTTCCCGTAACTATTCAACTTAACCAGAATATCTTGTTAAGTTCCTTAAAAAGTTAATGTGATTTTTTTCGACTAATTATTTCGCAGTGATTATTTCTTTTTGAGGATTAATCAAGCCGCATTATTTTCTACGAAATAAATTGATTTCCTCTAGGTGTTGGATATTGGATTTAATTTAATCACTGAACTACCGGTCAACGCCTTTCAAGGAAACCCATCGATCACGCTGTTAGCGATTGACGGTAACCCATTGTCCACGGTTCCGGAAGAAGCACTCGCTCAATTGAACAGTACCCTGCGCGGCTTAAGTCTGGGTGGACGATTCCTCGTCTGCGATTGCCGCTTACGCTGGATCATTGAATGGATCAAGACTCGAGACTTACAGGTCACCAGTCGTGAACGCAAGCCACAATTTTGTGGCAGTCCTCAGCGATTGCAAGAAAAGAGTATTTATAACATCGATCCCGAAGGTAAATCCTATGCTCATCGACTTTCCTCCAAGCTTAGAAAATTTAATTTTTTTCTGAAATCACAAGATTAATTTTCTTAACTTTAATATATCGGTGTTAATTAAAAAAATAATTACTTAGAGTAAGAGTAATCTGTTTTAGAAATTTCAAATTCAATATTGGAATAAAAGGAAAATAAAATTTAATTGTTATAGAAATGAATTGTGAGCGACCGTCGGAGATAATCGGAATCGGAACGGTGGAGAGTGTAGACACAAGAGAACCTACGGAAACGGTAGCTGGAGATACTGGTATCCATCTGCCGACCGTACGATCCACAATTTCTACAACTGAACTAGTCACTAGCACGACACAGCCTACGACTACGGTGATAGTGTCGTCAACAACAACTGAGCAGAGGAGAACGACACCATCGATACCATCCTCGACCTACATTCCAACAACCCGACCGACTGCTGCGCGAACTGGAAACGTTGTAGTCGTGAGGACCACTTTGTCGCCATCAAAACAATCGCAAGAACATGTGCAACAGCATCATCCGCCGAGGCCACCGTTAGTCCTGGGTTCGCCGTTATATAAATCGAAATCGAACGAGAAGGACATTATTGTAAAAGATGTACTGAGACAGGATAACGCAGTTATTATATATTGGGACACGGAGGCAACTAACATTCTAGGTTTCAGAGTAATCTATCGTCTGTTCGGGGATAATAGTTTTAAGCAAGCACCACCGCTCGAGGCTAGCGAACGAGAATTCAGAATCAAGAATGTGCCTTCCCAGGTAAAAAAATGTTTTTTACAAAAAATTTCCCGAGCAGAAATTGAATCAAGGTTCGATTAGGATCCCTACCAGATTATCCCTAATCCTAGGAACTATATCAGGAAGGTAACGCAATAACCTGATAGGACCGAAAAATCAGGTTCTTATTATAAAACTTATTTAGACCCCAATTCTGATCCTGATTGGGATTATATTAGGTAGTTCTTATCAGGAGCGCTTGATTGGGTCCTGATTGGGTCCGCGCATCAGGCATGCCTGATCGAATTTCTATTCGGATTCTTTACATTCAAAATTTCGATAATTCATATGACATTAATTGTAGGAATGCATCGTAGTTTGCGTAATCTCGCTGGAGGAAAACAACATTACACCGGCAAATGTACCGCATAATCAGTGTCGTGAGGTCAGAACGGAAAATTCGCCCACCTCAAACATGGACAAGATCACAATTGCCGCGAGCGCGGCTATCTGTGCCACGATTATTGTCGCGGTGATTATCTTCGTGGTCGCGAATCGACGCCGTGCTCGTAAGCTGCATACCCTGCACAACATCGATCAAACAAAGATGGGCGGCCCAATCGCCGGTCTTCCAGTCAATTGTTGCTCGAATGTGGGTCCGACACCCAGCCCCGGCGGACCTCTGTCGTCAATGGCTACTCTAAACGCCTACAACGCCCAGAAAGAATGGGACCAAGTGTCGGCCTACAGCAACAGAAGCATTCCGCGGCCGAGGATTTTCTCTATTGATCGACAAGGTAAATTGTTATCTCTTTATCATTTATAATAGATAATATTTGACACCCATAAAGTTTATCATCTTTTGTTTATGCTCCAGATAATTTTATTTTAGAATCTTAAAATGAGTCATTAATTGTCTGTTGAGTCTTAAGATAAAAAACTTTTCAAAGATTTGTATCATTACATCTTTAAAAAATATGTATAAAAATACTGGAAGGACAAATACTTATAAAAATAAAAAATATATTTTTGTCTTGTAGTAAACATAAAGAAAAGAAAATGAATTTTAGGATCGATAACCAGGGCATCCTGCATCGATGACGTGCGTTCTCAGACCGGACACTATAGCAGCAAAATATCTGCCCGATCGATCGCTGATGGTCAATCTCAGCATAGCTTCTCCAACAATTCCACGCGGTATTTTTCCAACACTGCGTTAACTTCCAATCTCGTCAACACGAGACCAGGTTGGTTACCTGCATGTATTCGGTGAAATTTATCATGAGCTTTATTCGTCTAATCTTCTGCATTGTTTCTTACATTTATTCAGAATTACGACAATCGCGTCAGTCATTGGCGGCCGCCTCGGACCGGATGTCGCGGTCGAACTTTAGCAGCAATCATCTGCCTCCACACTCGTCAGCCCGGCGGCAGCGACCACGATCGCGTAACCGCAATCTCGAGTCAAATCCGCCGCGACCTGGCAGCCGATACAGCCTAGCCGATTCCACGCACACTCTCAATAACTACGATGAAAATAATTGGACCGATCATGACATGGATATTTACATGGCTCGTAATCCCACCACGAGGAGTGGTCTCGTGCCGCTCTAAATATCTGTGGCCTCTATGTCTCGTCGTTCATTATTGCTCAAGCGTATTCAATAGAGTCCAATTTCAACCTTAAAGGAATCCTAAAGTCGTCTGTTTTATCGATTATTTCCCAAAATAAGTATTCTAACTGCCTTTACATACAGATTCAAAAATCCTTTACAATTAAAATATAAACGGAAATGTAATCCAAACTAATCAACTTTATGCCAAAAACGAAAAATAGTTGGATTATAGTTTTTTTTTGTTATCGGCTTTTAGCATCGATTTGTAACAATATTTGTTTTAGAATAAACTAGGATTATGGCTATACGAAAAAGATAGCCATAGATTGTAATTTCTTCAATAACTGCTAAATAGAGCATTTTTATAGTTATGATGACTAACAACTCACGACAACTAAAAGCTTACAATCATCTTCCTCGTATAGCTATGTTATTCGAGTTTACTCCACAAGTTTTATACTTTGTATGGACTAGGGATTACATGAACAAATAATGTTGAGTACTTAGAATTAGACTTAGATATAGTTAATGAAAGATTAGTTAGAGACTCCATCCTTATGAAAATTGGATTTCGATGGAATTGGTTGAAAATTTATGCAGATCTCGTTGACATCGATTCCATTGTCATTTCTCATATCTCTACAAAGCATCGTTTTTCACAACTGGCTAATACAACAATATTTTATTTTCAATGAGTACATTCCTATTCCTATTGTACATTTTTTCTATGCATATTTTTAAATAAAAAGCTATAAAAATAATATTAACTTGAAATTGATAATTCCTGATTTTAGAGATTTAAGACAACGCCATGTTGCTTCATATCATTTAAATCAGGATTGATAATTGAGTTTCCTATTCAATTATGTTTTACTTTAACTTAACACAGTGTTAACTTAAATCTCTAAAATCAGCTTACCGATCTCAAGTCATTAAATGTTTCAAATTTTCAACAAATTTTCACCGAAATCCAACATTTACAAGAATTGAGCGAGGTCTTTTGTATGTATGTGCGTGCAATTTATTTAGTAGTGTACTAATATAGTAATGTAGTGATGTGTCAATAATAAATCGTATGTGTGTAAGTCCTACTGAATCAGTAAAACAGACGACTCAGGATCCCCTTAACGGATCTTAAAGTAGGACACACAAACGATTTCATATCGGAATTGAACTCAATAATTTTCGTAGAACAATATCGTGTATATTACTTTTATAATTTGGAAATCCTCCAGAATTAAAGTATACGCATTAATACGAGTCTGCAGCTTGGAATTTTCAAGAACAAAAATTTTCGAAATTAAGAGATCTTTACCGTTTTTTAATTCAATATGACATCTTGAGCTGTCAAGTCATGATAACATTTGCTTGATATAAAAGCTCTGCAATCTACTTACGAAATTGATTACACACTAGTAAAGATTACACGAAAAAATAACGTAGAATTCTTAGAATTAGACTTGAACCTAATCGACAACGTGCTTTTTGTTTCCTGCTTTTTATCACTTTTTACTTTTTGGCTTTTACCCAGTTTTTCGTTTTCTGTCAAATAAAAGTTGATGAAGTTCGGAAGAGACAATAAATACGTGAAAAAAAAATATGATTATTGATAAAATGGTCGTAAAGAAAAAGGCACGAGATAAAAAGCAAAAAAGCAAAAAACACTACAGATTAGGCTTTAGACGTCTAATTGAATCTAATTGAATTTTTAGGAAAATTTATGTGTATGTGTGCAACATTAATGTAATAGTATGTAAAAATGTGTCGCATTTTATCGGTAAAACAGCGATTTCATCAGTTTGAACTTCACTTTAGGATCCCTTTAATAGAGTGTTTTCGTTCGCAGCGTGTTTTTTAAATCTAGATGATCTTTCTAAATCTAGACAATTGTTCTGATCGAGAAAAGCTAAGTCGCAATTCTCCTTTTTAGAAAATGTTTATCGCGATGATAGTAATATATATGATAGTAATAGAATTTTATATAAAATATCGAAAATATGTTCAATGTGACAGGAAAATGGAATTTAACATGCTTCGAAATTTATTCAATTCCAATCATAACGTTCATCATTAACAGGCACTACCATGTAATGCTGTCAAATGCGTGTAATCAGCGAATGTTAGAATTGCGAGTGTTACAGAAGCGCCTTAGATGTACATCCCTAGCTCTAAGTAATCTTAAGTAAAAATATTCTTAATTACAAAATTGTTGAATGAGTCGAGAATGTTCTTTCAGACAATTTAAGTGCACGCACTTCCAAATGTTTACTTTCGCACGGCGAACTTCGCGATTATATTATCCAAAGACTGCAATCAAAGTGTTTATCTCTAGAGAAAAGCTATTGCGACCAAGTGAACTGATATATTGTGAAAGACACTTCTAATCGCTTTGAATGAGAGGTATAACGAGAAATGTCATGAGAGACTTGATAGTTTTCTCTGTTGACTTTACCTTATTTTATAACATATGTATTCGCACGTGTGTCTACATGCGCATACATTGATAATGAAGATGATTCGTCGTCCAACGTACTGACAAATAAAGAGATTATTACTCAGTACTTACCCAGGTATCAGGATATTCTTTTCCCACCGGAATCTGATCTCTTGCACGAACTCATGCCAGAGTTGGGCCAGAGCGGTTGCGCCCCCGAGATTGTGCGTGCAGTGTGCCGCAACGACCGATAGACGCCACACCAAGCTGTCCATTGTGCAAGTTTTCACACCCTTCCACTGATCATCTTCCACAATCGGGACGATATCGTTGTAAGGGAACTTCTGCAAGGATTTTGAATCTGTGATTACTAATTACGTCTTTTATAAAAGAAACCAAAATTGTCAATTTTATTTTTATTTTAAAACATTCGAGATATTTTCACATTTTGAAAAGATTATATGAAAAAGAGAAAAAATTTTTAATCAGTTGATAATCTTTTATTCTTCAAAAAATTAATAAATTAAGAGCTTAACTTACTATCTTATTAATTATACATTTATAACAATTACATTAAAATACTTTTTTATTTTTGGATATGTTTGGTCCCTTTTATATATAAATAGTAAAAGAGAGATTTTTGAATGAAATTTAAGTAAATAATATTAAGGAAATCGACAGAGAAATATTCAACATAATTAAGCGAAGAAGGCTATATTCGATTAAAAGGCTATATATTCGATCTTAACTTCATAATAATAATAATAATAGCTTAATAATATTTTGTGTAAATTTTAAGTTCAAGCCAAGTACATAATTATTTGTCAGTCTTGAAAAATAATCCTAAATTGAAAAATTGGAGTATGTAATCACAAATTAAACTGATAAGCAACTTAAGCTTACCGAATTTTCATCTGCATCCGGAAAAAGGAAGTAAAGTATAGGTAGCAGTATTTCTTCCGAGATTGGACCCTCGATGTTTTTATTCTTTTTCGTGTTCGCTCTACCTACAACTGCCGAAATTGTAGGTATTCTGGATTCGGTGAGCACACTGAAGGCCGAACTTAACATCTGTTCATCATGAATGTAAGATGCGTTTTCACCCAATAGTTCTACCATAGTTTTCTGATTATTACATAGATGCAGAAAGTCACTCATATATTCGCCGAGTAAACAAGCTGGCAAAGCTACCATTTTCACTTGCACCGACCATTCAGGAGCGAGTTGTGGTTCGAGATCCGAATATCCTTCGCTGTCTACTACCACATTATCTGACATTTGCGGCCATGTGACAAATAGATGAAGTTCCCTAAAAATATATAAAATAAATAATAAGAAATATGTATTTTTATATATGTATTTTTTAATGTGAATAATATATATAGAATAATATATATAGAATATATTATCATCAAGAGTATAACATAATAAAGAAAGAATTTTTTTCATGATTTTATACAAAAAAACTTGCTGAAGTTAATTAATATATCATTTTTTAAATAAAACATTCATTATAAAGTTGCTTCTGAGATTAACAACTCTAATTTTATGCTCCTATTAAAAGAAGAGTTAGAGTTGTTGATCTCAGAAGCAACTTCACAAATGTTTTATAAAAAAAATGATATTAATTAACTTACAGCAAATTCTTTTTATATTAATATAAATATTAATATAAATATTATAATTTTATATTAATATTTTATATAATATAAGACTAAAAAAATATTTGTTTTATTGTATTATATTCCTGACAATAATATATTCCATCTAAATACCTGACGGGGTCAAAAGTTGCTCCAAAGGGAAGTTTACCCAATTCTGCCACACCTAATGTTTCTCCTTGCATGAAATCAAAATCCGGAGGTTCTTGTGTCCACGTGCTATTAGTCCAGTCTTTTAATAAATAAGAAAATCTAGCAGATACCATTACGGAATCAATCTTTACACCACAGCCTTCTCCAATTTTCTGCTTGAAAAGAGTAAGTAAACCTGTTAAATAATATCTGTTTGTAAAATAATTTTTACTTTTTATTAAGATTAAAAATAAATGAAGATTCAAAATAAATGTTAAATTCAAATAAATTAAATAAAAACATAACTAATGCTTACCAGTAAGGTATCTGCAATGTGGTGGAACTTTCTTTAAATGTACCATGTCAAGATTTACACAGGTTCCTTTACCAGCACAGCATCCAAGATACATTTTCTGCCAAAGTTCTTGTATCTGCACCAGTATCGGTATATAACTAAAATGGATAAAAAGGATTACAGGATTGTAATTAGAAATATTATACAATATAATCGTGTGGCAAGTTACTTACCAATTTGCATTGTTAGCAGCAATTGTTAGCGAACTGAGTACAATCTTAATTCGAGTTTCATCTGTTAAACTTGCTTTTCGAGCTGGTATCAAAACAAGAAACTCTCTAACACCGTAATAACGAGCTATTTCCATGCAATTATCATTGAGTTTTACAAAATCATTCGATATGTCCAAAGCATCCTTTTGACATTGTATCCATTCTTCTTCGTTTTCTTCTTTTGCTGCATCTTCATTTTCACTTTCCTTTTCTAGCTTGTAATGTTTCAGCAAAAATTCTACATCTGAATCATACATAGTCAACAAAAAATTAAACGTATGATGTTTCATATAAATAAAAAAAGTTACAAATACGATTATTTGACATACACAAATTGTGCTGATGTTCTCTTATTAAAAATATTTCTATTACTAAAAATCTTTCTTTAAAAAGATTTTTGCAGATATCCGCAATATTTCAAACAATATATTTATTAAACTATTAAATACGAACCTGCAAAGTTTAGCTTTTCTGAGGTCTCATGCCACTGACAGTTGATGAAATCACCTGGTTTGAGGGAGTTCGTAACTTTCATATGTGGCAGCTTCCATTCGTGTATAAGCTCTTCGATTCGCGCGATGAATACTTCCCATTCGGAGACAGTAGTAAAATCGTGATGATAAAAGTCTTCGATCTCTACGTGATGCATTTTCGACAGTGCAACTTCCAATCGTTCCAATCCGAAATAACAATCATGGTGAAATCAGAAAGTATACAATTCCGAAGTAAAATAGTGGGAGTTTAGCCAATCAGACGCCAGCGACAAGGCGAAAAACAAGCAGCTAGCGAAATGTCATTTATTCAAACGTCAAAGTAGTTGGCGAAAATCAGTTCTATTAATTTATTTTATTATATATATTGTATTATATTTATTTTATTAATCATTTTTATATTATGATTTTCTTGTGTCAGCGTATTTACATCAATCCTGGGTAAATTTTCGTCTTCACAAGAAGAATTCGGAGATAATTGAAGAACGTTGACATTATCGACAATTTGATATAAATTTGCGATGAGTTTCGCTGCCCGATGCGCGATGTGGCGCGATGTGACGTAGGTTTTTTAGGTTGGAATTTGTCGATGCTTCAAAATAGACACACGTATATATTTATTAAATTTTATCATAAAAAATTTTTTATCTAAAGATTGATTAACAACTAATTATTGATACCGACATGGCTGGGAAGCAAGGAAAAGATTTGGCGTTGTCTATGCTAAGAGCGTTACCTAGACTGTCATTAGGGAACATCCGAGATAATCCTGGTTCAAGAAAATTACCGGTAAGATATAATCAGAACATAACACGAAAGATATAATGAGCCAGTTTTTTATTTATCGATTGATCAATTATGCGCATTATACAGCTTTTATGGAATAAAATTACATTTGCGCACACTGGGATAGATCAATTGATGAATTAAAAAACCTCATTCTGTGTATCAGTAGTCTTACAAAAGTATAAATAAATGTTGTATGTAAATGTGTATAATGTTTTGTAATATAATATAATTATAATATTTATAATATTTATAATATTTGTAATTTTATTTTAATTCCCTTGTTATTCTCATGCATAGAAACGTGGTAGAGGTCAACATGGAGGTAATAAGCATGGTGCTGGAAATAAAGGCTCTGGTCAAAGACAGAATTATATGCGTTTGGGTTACGAAACTGGAAATACTCCATTTTACTTACGATTTACTAAAGAACCATATTATAGGGGACATCAGTAAGTTTGATAAATTTACATATTTTGTAAAATTACAAAATATGTTAGATGTCTAATAAAAAAACCTGTGTACGTTTTAGCTTGAGACGAGAATATCCTCCACTTTCTTTAAAAACGCTGCAGCTGTATATTGACACAAATCGATTAGATATCAGTAAACCAATTGATCTTACATCATTGATAAACACTGGTCTATACAACATAAATGTGCAATGGAAACATGCTGGAGTTCATTTGACAGACGAGGTAATATCTTGTGAATTTAAAATTTAGAACTTTTAACAATTACTGTAATAGTTTATAAATGTTTATAAATGTTATAATTATATTACAAATTAGTTAATAAATCATAAAAAATTAATTTGTGACATTGCAGTACCAGATTAACAATTTAATTGTTAATCAACAAGTTGTATGAATTTTATTTATACTTTTGTAAGCTGATATATTGTATCTTTCATATTATGTTTTGATTATATTTTATTAGAAATTTTCTTGAATTATCTTAGATGTACCAGAATTATCTTGATGTGATTTAAAGCTTTTATTTTTAATTTTTAAATTATATTGTAGATTATACTATAGTTCGTACTGTACTATATATAGCGTATAATTGCATATAATTATTCTATACAGAGATAATATTAATATGTGTGGAAATTGTGTTTCAAGGACGTACATTGTTTTAATGCCAAAGTAAATATAGAGGTGCAGTGGGCCAGTGAGCCTGTAATCGCTGCAATTGAAAGAAATGGCGGTGTAATTACAACTGCTTATTATGACATAAACTGCCTTCATGCTATATGTAATACAAAACAGTTCTTCAGTAGAGGTAATTTTAAACATCTTTCATTCTTGAAAAATAATCCTGTTTAACCCATTAAGTCTAAGATTTATTTTATGTAATTCCTCTCTTTTATAATATATAGGTGAACCAATACCACGTAGGCTTTTACCACCGACAGATTGCTTAGAATATTATTCCAGTGCCAGTATGAGAGGGTATTTGGCCGATCCTGAGAAGATTTCTCAGGAACGGCTGGTACTGGCGCAAAAGTATGGCTACGAGTTACCAAAAATTGAGGAGGATCCTGATTACGAGATGTTGTGCGAACGTAAGGATCCGCGGCAGTTGTTTTATGGTCTGGAACCAGGTTGGGTAGTCAATCTTAAGGATAAAGTCATACTGAAACCAAAAGCCGAGTATTTGAAGGAATTTTACGCGAGTTGAAATAAAGATGTATAGAATAATAATATGAAATAAATAGATACAATAAATGATACTTATGAGACGATCATATTTTGTTATTAACCAAATACCACATATAATTAATTGCTTAGGTAAAGCAAATTATTAACAACATAAAATAATACGAGTAGTGCCTGTAATCACGAGTTATTTTTTTATAGAGTATGTGTTTAAAAAAATCATGTAAATTATACATACTGGCTCGGGAGCAAAAAACTGGTTCAACATATTCCTTTACGGGGTTTGATCTCACTGCGTATTTTTACGGTTTCAAACACGTGTTTCGATAATCGCAGGCTCGACTACAAGGTTGATTCATTCGATGGTAATCGAATCGAGGTCGAATCGTAATATGATCGATCTTCACTACACCCGCGCACTACACTGCCGCTCGCGCGCTCGCAATCGATATCCTTCTCCTGTCAAATGGATAATAATGGCAGCGATGACGGTTGATACGATGTTACAAAGCAATGGTTTTCAGACAAAAAAGAAAGAGGACGTCGAAAATAAGGATAACTTATGGTACGTGTCGTAATTCGCGTTGACGTTAACTGTGTATCGAGAAATGCGCCGCGAAATGATTGTTTGCAATGAGATGCCTATCGCTTTGCGTGACACATCTTGCTGCGTAAGAAAAATTTACGTGTTCGACCGCACTCGATTGTGTTTTACTTGATATTATTGTATGCTTTGCAGGTCGTCTATCCTCGCGGAAGTGCAGAACAGCGGCAACAATAAGCTGCCATCGAACAAAAATGTCCTCGTTTTAGGTAAATACCGATGACATCATACGACTCTTCGATCGCTCGTTCAATGTAGCTTGCATATTAAGTAGTCACACTTGCTGCTCGATACGTGTATCATGGACAGAAAAAAGTGCTTCATCGTTAGACCCCTACTGCTCACTTATAGGAAACTAATCTATTTCCCCATCGCATTTATTTCATGTATGTAGCATTTTGTCATAGAGGTAAAAGGTTATATCGACAAAATGCATTCTTTACATTCTGCAAGTAAGTGTGCTCGTATATACAGACCAGAGAACATTGTATAAAAGAATGTATTCGCTTTTTTCAACATATTATTCACAAGTGTTTTTTAATTGTTTAACATAATACAGAAACATACAGAAATGTAACATTGTGCAAGACGTAATTGGAACAGTATCACACAGTATATAGGTGACTTGGAACTGTATATACTTTTGTTAAATTTAGTCATGGTATCTATCCATGAGTCATTAAAGAAAATTTATAATTTAAATTTTCTTTAGAGACTCGTGGATGGATACCACAATCAAATTTAACAAAAGTATGTGCTGTCCCGAGTTACCTGTACTGTTCCAAGTCACCTACATTTACGGTATGTATGCTGTACACACGAAGAGGTAATTTAAATGTAGTCTTTTCCATCTATATTTAATGAAAAGCAAAAATGCCAGTCGGCCAATATCTTTCAACCTCATTTTGAGTCGTCGCAATTAATAACGCATAATTGTCACTAGAAAACACAGGTATAGTTGACTAGTAGCCTTCTAGCTAAGTATAGATGTGTAGTGTTATGTGTCATCAATTGTGATGATGATTGTGATGTTTGAAACACAACTTGTGTCGTCATATATACAAAAGTATCTAATTTTATACAATTGGAAAGTATCTGACAAATACAATATACAGCAATAATTTTGCAAATGTAGTATTTTTCCTATAGTCGACTATTGTAAATATATATACGAAATTTATATTACATATATATGTATGCTTTTAGGTGATAATGAGAGTGGAAAAACTACGCTTATAGCTAAACTACAAGGTGTAGAGGATCCAAAGAAAGGTTCTGGACTAGAATTTGCATATATCGATGTGAGAGATGATTATCGAGACGGTTAGTATGAAATAAAAATGGATATTCAAATTATCACTTAATGCAGCTTGATTTTAATGCAATATTTTTTATTTCTTTGCAGATCACACAAGACTATCTGTATGGGTTCTAGATGGAGACCCGGGTCATGCAAATCTTTTGAGATTTGCTCTGAACAAAGAAAGGTTTCCACATACGCTTGTTATGTTAGTTGCTGCCATGACTACGCCATGGGCTATTCTCGATCAACTTCAATCATGGGCGGCATTGTTAGGCGATCATATTGACAAATTATCTTTAGATAATGATACTAGGCAACGGTGCAGACAGCTTAGTAAGTTGAATGAAATATAATATGTAATGATATACCATTGTTCGAATATTATTAATATTAATATCACTTTTTGCTTTGATTGTTATTACGTTTGTCACTTCAGTTCTTTATCTCTCTAATGATTAAAGTATAAGATTTGCAACGTAGAGAGTAATTTCTTGAGAAACGTGGCATTGTTATATATACAGTATATTCGATTTTATTCTGTTAGATATTAAGAAGTGGCAGGACTATACCGAACCAGGAGACGAACTGGATCCTGGGAGTCCTCTGCGACGTACCAGTCGTAATTTGGATGATGACACCGCCGAGGGATTACCCTTGCCAGAAGGAGTACTTACAACCAATTTGGGCCTAGACGTTGTCGTAGTCATAACGAAAACTGATTATATGTCTACTCTCGAAAAAGAACAAGACTATAAGTGAGCTTCGAATGAATGAAGAATTTGTAGTAACAAATCATTAGCGAACATTAATATGATTACTTATTTTTGTCTTATAGAGATGAGCATTTCGACTTTATGCAACAATGGATTAGGCGGTTTTGCTTACAATATGGTGCGGGTCTCTTCTACACGTCGGCGAAGGAGGATAAGAACTGTGATTTGCTTTATAAATATTTAACACATAGGATTTATTCTTTACCATTCAGAACACCGGCATTGGTCGTCGAAAAAGATGCAGTACTTATGTAAGAACGAAGATCTGACACGACTGAACAAAATTCTTTTAGTCATTCATGCATATTTTAAAATTATTTGTATTTTACATTGCAGACCTGCTGGTTGGGATAACATGAAGAAGATTAGTATTTTGCATGAGAATTTGCAATCCATGAAAGCGAACGATTATTATCGTGATGTTATTGCACAGCCAGCAACGAATCGAAAAGTATGATATTGTACTTTACATTCTTAATATATATGACTTTTTTAATATAATATAAATTTACTAGCTGTTAAATATTTAATCTATTGATACTATTATATATAGTGCGTTGCTAGAGAAATGGAGATTCAGGCGGAAGAAGAGCAAGCTTTCCTTGCGCGGCAGCAAGCAGCTTTATCAGGCCTGAAAGATCCTACTCGCTCTCCGACAACTCGGAATCAGGCAAGCCCTGGACCAGTTATACAGGTTATACCATTTATAAATGGAGCATGCTCTTCATGTTGCGTGTCAAATTAAAGAACCACAGTACTACCACTAATTCTCTCATCGTTACCATAAATCGTGCGAGTGATTCATTAATCTCATCCGTTATATTCAATGCAGAATTATTGAATCTGTAATCTGATGTACATTTGTGTCAATTGTTTCATTCATTATGCAGTGTAATTGACATATAACTGTTTTGTTCATCCATACAGCTCATCCATTTACGTGATATTAAAAGTAAATGTATTTTTGTCCTTCATATTATGAGCTTATGCCGTTTAGAAAACCTGCTTAATGTATCTCATGAATTCATTTAATAGAATGACAATATCGTTGCATTACATTAACGTAGCGACATAATACTTTATCATGTGCAAAGTAATTTTTATTTAACATAGTAATTTAATCCTGAAGCCGATAAATCATGGCGGTAAATCAAAAATTTCCAGTGGACCATTGCACAGCCGCCATTGTTTAACACTCCACGTAATTTTAATTCCAGCTGTCATCTCGTGTGGTTATTGCAGTTAACATTTGAAAGCATGTTCTAATCTAGTGGTATGATCTATCCACATTACGACTACTAAATTCCTTTTCTCAACAATAGGCGAGCACTAATGATTTTGTGAATAGGTGGCGTCACCGAACAAGAAGCTGGATCCCAAGGGTAGTGGCGCAACACCGTCCGGGGAAGGTGTTTTAGCTAATTTTTTTAATTCTCTCCTCTATAAGAAGACTGGAGTGCAGCCTGGTTCCCCGGGAACACCGGGCAACGTAGGAACGAGTCCCATGAAACTTGGTAATAATAGGATCCGAACGTCCGAGTTCTCTGCTCTAGTATATAATAATGTCTACTTATAATTAAATTATACTATAAAGACATTTCATACCTCAGATGCTACACCGGTGGACAAAGCGACGATGTGTAACGACGCAGCAGCGGAATTAGATCGTCTCACTCGGACCAAGAAACTTTCTCCACCCAACCTAAACTCCTCGTCTGAATGTTAAAGATAGCGTTTTTTCTTCGCGGTCCATTAATACAATGAAAATAATAGTCGAAGTTTCGTTGCCATTAGACAGAACTCAAATAACAACATAAATTTGAAATGTCTTATAGCCCACTCGTTATAAATGGGAGAAATCATAACATAATGATGCGATGGGTCGCGAAGAAGTAAAATTTAGCTCTAATCAATGATAATTTAACCGATCACATCGCAATGAAGACAAATTAAAAAAAAAATTATATATATATATATATACATATATATATATAATCTGTCTTGCAACTCTGCGACAGCGAATGTCATAAACTAAATATCAGTAACGAAGCAGAGTACAATTAGAAAGCTATTAAATTAATGTAATTAAAATATTTAATATAATATTACCGAAATATATATGCTTACGCACATGTTGTCCTAGCGCCTGATCATAGTAAATTATTTAGCAATGCCCGTGTACGTGGAAACGGATGCGCGGTTTTTTTATCATTCTATATATTTACATACGAATGCACATCTTTGTTTCTTCTTTGTAAACAAATACTCTTTTTATGTTATATTCGATCGTTTTTTTTTTTTACGAGATAGTCTCCATGACGGCTCATTACTTTGCATTCGGTCTAATTTTAACAATGTAAGTGCCGTTAGCGTTGCGAAAATGTGCGAATGCGTGAGATAGTCTTTTATACGAATTGTTCATAAAATAAAATGGGAGAATCCTTTTAAAGGAAGACACATTGGAATCTTCAGATTTAGGGATAGCTAATGGTACGAGATTGGGGATGTCCACAAATTGCGTGTGTAAATTCGATACTTTGTAGAGTTTTAGCAGAGTTATTATTCAATTCAAGAAAACTCAAGAAAGATATATTATTCAAGTCAAAACAGGTGAGCAGAGACATGTACATTCAATTATCAACTAAATGTGGCTATATGTATATGAAATTCAAATTCTCAATGAAAATAAATAATTTTTCGTATATCTCGTCTCTTATATACTTATTTTTAATCCGAGCAACACTTTAGTTACAATTCCACTAAGCGATAATAAAGAAATTTGTATAACGAATTTATATATATAAAATTCTTTTATTTTATTGGATCAGTGCAAAAGTTCGTGCCCGATTTGTGAATAATCGAGCAGTTGTTATTGTAAAAAAACCGTCTTTATTAATCAATGACATATTTACCAACCATTTTCCAATGTTCAACCAATTTATAGATACTACGTTTGAAAAAATCGCATGATTTTTGGTCATCGCATCGAAGAACGTGGTGATATGATTTTTAATAGTCTTTATAGAATCGAAAATTTTGCTATTTCAAATCGTTTTATAATGACCGAAACAAATCATGGAAGGGTGCAATGTCTGGAGAATATAGTGGATGCGATAAGATTTTTCATTTCAACTGTTTCAATTTGTCAGAGTCATTTTCGAAGTGTGTGGTCTGGCATTGTCATGGTGGAAGTTGACGCTTCTATGATTAACTACTCTCGACCGTTTTTCTTTCATTGCTACATCCAATTTGATTAATTGTTGACAATACTTCTTTGAATCAATCGTTTGGCCAATAGGAAGCAGCTCAAAATATATTATATAACACCTTGACAATCTCATTAAACAGCAAAACCTTCTTCGGATGCAACTCTGCTTTGGCGACTGAATCTGCCAGTTCATTTGCTTCTTTCTAAATACTTTTGATTTGACGTTGGTATACAGAACTCATTTTTACAGTCATCAGTCATCAAACGGTCCAAAAAAAAACCTCTTTCCAGGCATCCGAGTAGAGAACCGGCTGCAGAGATGTGGTCCAACTTATTTTTTTTTGAACAATGAATGCGGTATCCAAGTGTCGAGCTTCAAATTCGAATGAGTCCCATCTTCTTTAAATGTCGAAACGCGGTTGATCAATATTCAGGGCCTCAGCAACCTCTTTCTTTGAAATACGTGTATTGTTTGCTATTAATGTGCGCAGAACGTCGTCATCGATGACGGAAGGACGCCCAGAACGAGATTTGTCTTCGAGGTTAAAACCACGATGAAATTTAGCAAATAATTTCTTCACCGTTCGAAGAGCTGGTGCACGGTCCAAATAAACTTCCTGAATATTTTTTGGCAACGTCAATGGTTATTCCTTTCCGAAACTCGTAAAGCACATGTCGAAAATGCAACTTTTCCTTGTCAATCTTCAATGATTTTTTTTTCACGACTTCAAAATTCAACCAAACCAAACTTACCAAACGCTTCTGATGCTCAAATGACACTTATGACTGTTATCTGCTGTTATTTTTCCAACGACATATAATATGCATACATAAACAATAACAGAGTCGTCATGCATTCACCAGTTCCATCTATACGAATCGGGCACGAAACTATACGAACTTTTGCACTCATTCAATATTATATTAGATAAAGTACATTAAAAAGCAATAATGCAATAATATAATCTTCGCTGTATAGGACATACGCTATAATTATCGCAGCTCAGACACTTGTCTTTATTTATAATATCGTATAATTCATATTATATGTATATTTATTATCATACAATAGTTATACGTATCGAAGTAAAACTCAAGAAAGACAGTAATACAATATATAAAAATACTGTCGAAATAGGAATGGCCTTTAAATATAAATCATCCATTTTATGATTATTCTTACTATTTTTCATCTAAGATTATAATTTATCAATCGTTATGATGTATAGAGGAAAATCCCCTATTATGAGATAGCCCAGTGAGAAATGATAATGGAATCGACATCGAATCGATGTCGATTCGACGTCGAAAGCGACATCGATTCGATTTCATTGTCATTTCTCACTGGGAGGCGCCTAATATGAGATAGCAACGTTTCTGCTAAGCTAATAAACATTATCTATTGGTTCCATCATTGAATTTATTGCTTTTGGATTGAAAACTATTTAGTAGAAAATTCATTATTCGATCATGCCTGTAGTCATTGTAAAATAAGATTTTAGAATTTGGATGTCTTCAAGTTTCATTGAGATGAGCATTTAAACCTTGTTTATGATTTAATAAAAAAAATAAATATTTGGCAATAAATTCTTCATGTAGTAATAGAGTAAGGTCGTACTAATAGAAAAATATGAGATGAATTGTTTAATTACAGAATAGTTAGATTTGATCGTAAAATAAGACGTGGAAATCATAATATGAGATATCCAGGATATTCCTAATATGAAATAACCCATGCTTCTATGTTATAGTGAAAATCATTGCTAAGGTATAAATGTTATTGTATAATGTTATTGTAATGAAAAAGACAACCGGAATAACCGTTGAGTGTCTATAATTGCGATGCTTGATTCCAACTACCTGAAAACGAGTTCTGGGTATAATCTATCGCTCATTTTTCGCGCACGCTGGCTGTGTTTGTTCGTATTTTAGAAACATTAAATAAAGTTTTTTAATACTTTGCGTTTTACTATCGATTTCTCAGGGCATCTCATATCAGGAGCACAATTTTTTGACTTTGCAATTTGCTCACTTTTTACATTTAATTTAAAAAAAAAATGGAGTTTGAATTAAATTTTATGTAACATTATCTTAAAACTTATTAAATTCTCTTCAAAATGACCTATTATTTTTTCAAATTCTGCCTATAGACTTCTAGCATTTACCCAAATTGATCTCATAATAGAGGCCTTTTCTCTAATACTGCTAATTTTTGTGATTGAGCTATATATAGCTAATATGATAATGCTAACCATTAAATAATTGAACACGATGTAAATTGGTAATAAAAATCAAATACAACTTTCATTCATTAATTATGTATAAAGAAAAATGCAGTTACGAAAAATATTTACAAGAAATGCATTGATGGCGTAAAAAGAAAAAGAGCATTATTATTTTTAAATTCATAAATCATGATAGGTATATAATAGAATCATCAATGACAAATCTCTTTTGAGAAATATAAAGCTAATATTTCTGGAATATTTGTTAAAAAAGGTATCATTTTATAAGCATATAAAATAATAAATAAACATATATATATCTCATACATAACATAATGTATACATATATAACATATACATACATATTATATATAACATATAGATATACATGTATATATATATATATATATATATATATATATATGTATCTTTTATTTACTACACTTCAAAATTGATATAAAATTTACATTAAAAACCATTTAATTTTAAAATATTAAAATTTTAGAAATATAACTAATATAAATTTTATGTCAATTAATATAATTATTACGTTCGAGAAAATGATTAATATATAAATTTTTAAATTGAAAAAAAATGAAAACAGCTTCATTATTTCACCGATATAGATCCGCCAATGTATTGTATCGAACATATTTTTACCAATTTATGTAACATGTAAATAACATCACATATATTAGCAGATATCATGATATCTAATTAACAACGATAAATCATGGAATCATCTTACAATTTTATTTTAATCCTTCGAAAAATATCAAACGGTTGAAATGTAATATTTTACTTATTATTAATTTTGGCAAATTATTGTGGAAATTATTTAAAATGGATATAAAACTATTATTCCTATTGATAATAGATATTCGGAAGAACTTTGTAATGTCTACTGAGCGTTTTCTGAATTTTTAATCATGCAGAAAAACAGTGTTATTCATAAGTGGTAAATAAAGATTTTTTGTAGGAAGCTTACTAGAAATATGTTACACTTGTTAATAGCCGACTACGCATGAAACGCAACTTCAACAGCATAATATATCATCTATCATGCAACGAGGTTCTTTTATTAAAAATATGAACAATAAATAATAATTGTGCGTACCTACACTTATCGCAGTTATTTACGTATCAATCAACTTACATTTTTATCTATAAACCACCGTAGCTCGAAGAGCGCCATTTAATATCTTCATTATTTTTCATTGTTATATCATTTAATATCATGATTTTTTTTATTTCATGACAAACAACGTTGCTCTGCGATTCAGCTTGACGTAATGCTGTTATCAGAAGTAAACGGGGCTAAGAGGAAATGGAGGTTTCGTCTCGTGAAATATCGTGGATCCTTGTGGATTATAATTCGTCCGTCATACAATCACGTATAATCGCCCTTAGAAAATTTCAGTGCGCAATGCAGCCTGTAACAGTCTTTTATTTTTAGTAGAGCAGAATACGTTTGTCTACCGCCTTGCGACATATTGGACACTCCGACATCCGGTCGCCGCACATTTGGCAGGTGCCGTGTCCGCACAGGAAGATCATGTTTTTCAGACGATCCAGACAAACCGGGCACATGGTCTGCAACAATAAGTTTCGCAATAAATTCTGCATGATATTCCGAATTCTGTTACCCATCATAAATAAATTAATTTATTCAATCTTCACTGTTACACGGATAGTAATTTCAGAAGTTTCCTCCAATTCAAAGTCAATATTATAACGTCATATATCTTTTGTTTTTAAATATAATCTATTCAGAGTTGACAAACGCTTTGATGACGATGTTGCAATTTTTTATAATGATAACGCTAACTAATTAAATGCTAAGGTTGTGCTAAAGTTGTCACTTTTAAAAGTAATTTGTCATCATTATATATTACTTACTGAAAAAAGTATTATAATAATAACGAGTAACGCGTAACGAGTAAAAAGTAACACGTTGCAAATTATTTTTTTCAGTAACAAATGACTTTTTCAACCCTGAATCTTACAAGTAACAATTGATTCTTCTAACTCTGATGTTAGCATTATCATAAAAAATTCACAATGTCATTACCAAATCGTTATTATAACAAAGTAACGATTAACAAAGTAACGACGTTACAAGTAAACACCGTTACTTTGCCAATCCTGAATCTATTTAACATTAAATATATGTACAATTTTTAAATTTCCTTAAAGTTCTACTATAAATTGAATAAAAAAAAATTAAATTTTTTCTAATCAAAATTCTTCTAATCCTTCTAATTCTTCTAATTTATGACCTAACTTTTTAAATCTTTTCTGAATAAATAAAGTAAAAACTAAGAAGAGAGTTGTTGCGGGTACTCTATAAGGAGGCATTGGGATACAGTCCGGGAAAACGTATTCTGCTTTTTCAAGAGAGAAAGGTAATTGTACACAGCACGGACTTCTTTCTCCGACACAAATTAAATTATTCGTTTCATTAAAGCGACGCATAACGAAGCGAAACGCAGAAGGGACACGTACCTGCTCCTTGATGTCCTGCAATTGCTGCTGTAGTTTTTGTATGTCGCTGTGGGAAGTATCTCGGCTGCCGTTGTTCATTAGGAGAGCTTCTCCAACTCCGGTATTGTTTGAGGGCGTCGATTCTTCCTCAAGATCCACCTTGACTTCAGATATTGTTCCTTCGAAGCATAACAGTCGGTTAAAAAAATAAATAAAAATAAAAAGAAAAGAAAAAAGTTACTAATTTCTTGACAATGGCAGCATCGCTTAGAGATGCTCTCATTTATTACAATTCATATTTTTACTCGCAAATTAATGTTGTTTATCGATAACATAAACATTAAAAAAAAACATTGAAATTAGCATATAAAGTAGTGCAATAAATACATAAACAAAAGTTTGCAAAATTGTGTTAGCAAAAATAGAAAAATATAAAGAAATATTTCTCCCATTTAAAATTTACACATTTATATACATTTAATAATTCAAAGTATTAAAAATATACGTGATCAGTTAGTTAGGAAGCTACTTTTGCGATTAGGTTTTAAACACGATCTCCAATCAAATTCATCCTTCGCGCGAACACCATTATCGATCGTTCATCATTACATTAATTATTAAAAGGCAAAAAATGCAATGCACGCGCAAACCGTGCAAATACAGAACAATTTGGTATACTTATTCAAGATGAGATTAGAGGTGAGCTATCTAATCGTTGCGTGGGAGTTTATTAAATTCCATGCGATTAGATAAGTCGAGATAGACGAGAAGTTATGAATGTTAATACCTGAGGCGTTGCACCCCTTCACGTAGGTGACATCACCACCGCCGCCGCAGCAGACAGAGAGTGGTACCATGTGCTGTATTTGGGCCCGACATTGCACGCACTTCTTCATCAGGGCCGCACAGCTCTCGCAGGCACACATGTGGCCGCACGGACGGAACAGCACGCCCGCCTTGCGATCCGAACACACTACGCATTCTTCGATCTGAGAACAAACGTCCATTATTGTGTGAAGGCAGAAGGTTGATAGAACGCGCGTTTAGAGTTTCGAGAATCTATTCCGGGACAGAATGGGATTATTCGGTCAACTATTAGTCAACTACATAGCAATAGTGCAGCATGGTGTATCAAGTTGGATCGATAAAAGGTTGAAGGAGTAATTTACTGCGCGATTGGAACTTTAGTGGCTTTTACAGAAAATTAAATTAAGATTACTGAAGAGACATATTTGCATAAACGTAAAAATCTACTGTGCATAATGATAAAATGTATTTTTCTTTTATAGAAAAGAGAGTTCATTTCATAGAAAAAATTCAGAATTATATCGAAGAAACAGAAGAAATATGTAATTATTATTAAGAATATCATTAAAACGCGAAAATCGACAACAAAGAATTTATAAGTCTAATATTAATGTAAAATTATTGTTAGATAAAAAAATAAGTTTTAAAAATAAAAATGGTATCGTATATCTAATAATAGAAGAATATACGAACAATAGCGTCGTGTGATATTTTACCTTTACTCGAGAAAGAACGTTCTCACGACAAATCAGGCATTTCTTCACCCTCGGTGCACAGACGTTACAACAAGCCACGTGTCCACAGGGACTAAACAGCATCTCTCGTTTGCCATCGGAGCATACAAGACACTCGTCGATCGCTGCCGAAGGGACGATGGTTTCGATGTCGTGTCTGTGGAAAGGGGAGCTGCATGTTAGCTACATTATACTAAGAGATACGGCGATGTATGTCGTAATTGCATGGGGAATTATACGTGGAACATGTAACAAGACAATCGATTGTATAAATTTGTATTTTAATTCTTCGCGAATATTTTTATTTTCTCTTGTTAAAAAATTTGCGAAAGAAAAATTTCTACAAATTCCATTAAGAGATATATTACGTTGAATAGAATTTCGAAAAAAGACTTGATTATTATATTCAACATTTTTAATAAAATATAGGCATTTTTACAGGATTCAAAGATTAAAAGAGATCAGAAAGTATTTTTCCCTTCACCCGAATACTAACGACTCCTTATCCTTGTGACAGGTGGTGAGAGTCTTGCAGAGATTCGGGTCCGGGCAAAGATCCAAAGGTGTTTGGCCCTTTTTGTTCTTCAGCTCTAGATCGGCACCGTGTGCTGCAAGGAAGCATGCGATGAAGGAACTGCTCTTCTTGTCCTGACCCTGAGTGCCCAGGCCCATCAGCAGTCGTCCGACATCCTGCACGTCCTGCAGCTGTCGTAGTTGCGACAGCGTGTGATGTCGAAGGGCCTCATGCAGAGGCGTATCTCCGTCCTTATCGGCGACATTTAGATTCGCGCCTTCGCGAACCAACAGCTGCGACGGATAAATTATCGCAAATATAATCGATCTTTCTCCGGGGGAAGAATAATTCGAACTATCCTATTATCGGATGTCGATTCAAATAATTTTTACCCAACGTTCGATATTATCAGGAATTTAATCGTTATTTTAGAAATTTAAATGTTATGTTACTATGATTTTCACAAGATTGGAACAAACGATTTTCGCAAATATTAGCGGAAACATACTCGGACGATCTGCGTGTGTTGTCGCTCGACCGCTAGATGCAAAGCGGTCTGCAGGTTCACGTTCTGCAGATCCAGATCGGCTTTCCCAGCGCGTGCCAGTTGTTCCGCAACTTCTACGTGATTGTTGAGGGCAGCTAAATGAAGGGCCGTATAACCATCATCTTTCTTCTCGTCGACAATCCAGGGTCGCGGTAATTTTGACAGCAGTACCCGCATTGCACTAAAATCAAATGAAACGCAAGATATTAAAACAAAAAGCCGCGATTGCATTTTCGAAACGAAAAACCTGTTTCTGTTACACTTGCAAAATATATTTTAATTTAAATTAGGCTTTACAACGAATTTTGCCCTAATTATCTTATATATGAGTTGCCTTAATTAATTTTTTTTTTTTTCAAGAAATGTTCCGAATAAAACACCTTATATCTAAAAATGAATGTTTTTTATTTTTTTACAACGTATTTTATATAATTATTTTAAATAAATAGTGTAATTTAGCTCGTATTTGTTTCATAACTATTTTATTTATGTATGATACTTTATAATTTTTTTCCTCTATAAGATGATCAATTTTATTATTCTTTATTATTATTTTTAACTAATATTTTGACATATTTTGATGTCAATATACATATATTCGTTCCACAGAAGCAATTTTTCAAGAATATATGATATTTATTTCTGTCTGCTTGTATTTTTACAACATATCAACATAATTTCAAATTTCCTTGTTAGATCATACACTTCCGTGTATCTCATATACATTTCTAACTACTCGCTATAGTAAAGACAAGACCCCATGGTAAGATGATAAAGAGAGACAGCTGTTCTTTAACAGGACCTCTCCGCCGAGGAGACCTCTTCGAGGCCGTTGCTGTGGCATGAGAAACAGGCGTTTATATGTTTCATCACATATGTGATTCCTGCATATGTTTCGAAATATCTCGCAAACGACTCAGGAGGCCATCCCGCATTCTCCTTCTTATCGCTTCAGAAAGATATTTCGTCAATTATACCATGATAATTTCGCAGAATCAAAAATCGAATTATAGAATTTTGCGGAAATTTTTTTTTAATTTATATTATATCTATATTACAATAAAAAAAATACGGTAACAATTACTTTTAGATAAAAAGAAAATTTTCTTTGATAATATATTTTTTCACAATAAATCAAATTAACACTATGAGAAAAATTAGCAATGCAAATCTTAACTCGATGATCGAAATTTGATTTATAATTCTAGTTATTTATTTTATTATCTTAGAATTACATTCAGAGAAAAGTTTCTTCGGTTAAAAAAAAATTATTTCAACCAAAGAAATTTGTGCATTGCTTAAAGAAAAGTTTCTCTTCGATTTGAATATCATTTCCTTGAAATCAAATAAATTTTTATTATTTTTCTCTATTATATTTTTATTCCAATTTAAAAAGAATCAATGAAACAAATAATTTCTTCAATTTATACATAATTTTTCTTTGGGTGTAAAATAAAATAATCCGTAAAAAATTATTACTCACACTTATTAACTATATTAATGAATGCTTGCACAAGTCATACGGGAGCAATAATACCAATAAATATAACGTTACATTCATAATGTTGTTATAAACGTCGACCGCCGTTTTCTCACTTCATGAGAAGCCATCAAATTTTTATGGCGTGTAAGCGGCGTCATTTTCATTAATGCGGTCTAAGGGTGCACGTTTTGCATCCAAGTGAGATCGCAGGATTTCGTTACCCGCGGCAGCGCAGCAGCAGCCGCGAGTCGTAGCCGGCTCTCCTTGTCATGAATATGCAAATGGTCGCGAGTGTTACCGTTACCGCGTTAATAACCATAAATCGATTACTTTGCCAATTATGTCCGGGTACTCGTGCCTTGCATCGACGACGCGAGCGCGATTTTATTGCGTCGTTGACCGGCCTCGTTGATTTCATTCCGCTATCGTTGTACACGTGGCTCTTTTTTTTTCTTTCCGCCTCAATTCTCACGGCTTGCCGAAATAATTACAAACGGAACGATTGGAATAATATAACGATTAAGGTCATTCAGTTCGGGCTGGCATTGTCTATAAAGCAATTTAAAAAAATATATGCTCTATACCTTGAATAACATACATTCGTTTCAATCTCGAGATGTAATTAGTGCACTGTTATAATGTAATTATACCTTAATCGATTATCTGACAAAATAAGACACGTATAATAATCATATCAATATCAGTGAACTGATGAAGGAAAAGGCAAATCTCTTTGATCTTTCGTCTTGACGGACCTAGAAAGAGTGAAGTAGCTAAATGGGCAGAGAACTCTCTTTCTACTCTTGTTCTATTGGAATTATGTTTCAGGAAAAGGAAAACAGTGTATTCTTTAAAGTCAAGAGCCATCATAGTATTGACTGATACTAACGCAATACAATAATTTTAAACTTACATTATTAGTTATTAGATACAAAATAAAACTTGAAATGTGATTTCTACGTGTATTTTGTGCAAAAGTAATACTCTGAGCACAGATGTATCAATTTAATGACTCAGAGCCCTTGATTAACTACTATCTCCGTAATCGTTCTCTTTCTAGATCTGCCAAGATGTTAATACTCCATCTACTATATGTCGATGATCACGACACAGTGATAACCTGTAAGTTTTGGCACCTTCGAAGAAAATCATGAAAACAATCAATCAAAAGTATTACCTCAAAATAATATAAAATACGTATTATTAAAATGAGGCAACGTGTGTGTTTTGATAATTGTGATCAATCTGCTTGCAAAACGCGCATTAGTGGAAGGCATTCGTAGTAGCACGTCTAGAGAAATACTACGCTATCAGAAAAAATTTAATAAAACAAAAAACGACACAGTAATATAGCACGTACTCTAATATTATTTTTTTTATATTTGCGCTTTTTTTACTTGCGCTGTTTCGTTTTCGTGCTAAACTGTTTTATTTTAAAATAAATGTAAAATAAAACACAGTAAAAGAAATTAATTTGTTAAAACTTACAAAAAGAAGAGCATAAAACCACAGCACAAGATATTCTTTGTGATATTTAATATATAATTATATTAATAAATAATTTAGACGTTTCGGCCACAATCTGGCCATCTTCAGTAAAATTACAAATATCCGTAAAACACAGAATTTACATAAATCTGACATTAAATTCAGCGGTCAAAAATATAAATTTATATAAACGCATTCTTTCCTTTTCTAAGAGTACATCGTAAAACGTGGTTGCAGCGTCAATTATCATATTGCGAATTATGTAGAACAAGAATTTCCAGATTCTAATTTAAAAAATTATATTATTGTTAATATCTTCTAGTCAATTTGATAAGGATTAATAATTCGTTACCTGTTTTACAGACAAAATGATGAATCTTAAGCACTTTCCTCACGCAGATGGAAATTCGTGACATTGTGTATTATTATTTGTCCATAACTTATCTGTCCATAACTATATATATATATCTTTAAAGTTTCCCTTTTATGTCTATCGGAGTGAGGCTCAATACCTTTTTATAAGAGGACCGGCTTTTTCTGTTTAATTATGACGTCGCTAAAATTTATTGTCCTCCATTCAAAAATCGCGTTAAATTTCATATAGAATCTCGTACGTGAATGAAAGGCACGACGACGTTGATTTAAGACCGCTGATAATTATCGCAATTACAACGGCAGGTCTCGTGCAATGTAATAAATAGAAATAAGCGAGCGAGCGAGCGACGCCCTGCTTATTGCGTTCTCCTGCCAGTCTCCGGTTTAATATCATTCTGTCGCATTTCGTGCGCACTCAAAGACGGAATTCGTCGCAATCGTCGACTCGGGCCCGCATAAATACTCACTTAGGCGGCGCATATCGCGACGCGTGATATTATTACCGCGATTAATTTCCCGTCGCTCGTTGACGACGGACAAAAGAGAGTACTCGTCGACGTCTCTATTCCTTTATTGGCATCAATGAACCGTCGTTAGGCACTCCCGATGTACCATTCAATATCGTTACGCCGACACACCAGTTCGCGGCTGATCATTATGGCTTCAAATTGTCATTTATTGTCATATCGTATCGGGAATAGAGAGACTAACATCATTCTGTAGATCGGAGATCATAAACGGAGATGATTTGAATACCATATCGAAAGAAATTCCCTACATATAGGGTGTCCTAAACTTTTTGACACATCGCTTCGTCGAGGCTGGTAGACCGGGCTAAATTGCGTTCGGACATTCTGCTCATTGGGTAATTACAAAAAATTGCAAAAACTGCAAAATGATATCGAGGATTTTGATTCAGTTTAATCCGCTTTACCTGCTCGCAAGCGGTATGTCAAAAAGTTTGGGACACTCTGTATGCGTACATATACAATACACACGATGCATTTGGAGACGTATAAAAAATTTACGCGTTCTCTTTCTGTTACCGATCTCTTCGTGAATTTATCCTTAACGCCTGTTTCTAACAGAAGCTCAGGTGAAATTCAGCATTGGATTTTTTCTTTCGGTTTTCTTTTTTACTTTTTAATTCAGCAGATTAAACCCATAGCGGATTAATTTTGATAGATGATTGAATAAATCAGGTGCAGTTTTGCACGGAGAGACTCGAAATAAAATCCCAGATGTAAAACTACTCGCGTCGCGTTTGCATGCGAGTCACCGCAAAGTCAGGCTCGCTTCGCGCGTCGCACGCACGATTTGCGCACGCATATATCGAGCATTTAGTGAGTCAGCGACAGCCGTGGCATCATCGCGGTCGGCAGAGCTACCGAGAATCCGATGCCACGATGCTCTAACGACACACGCGTGCCTCTGTTCTCTTCTCGATGAACGGCTGCAAACGTTCGACGAGGCTCGCGCCGTCTCCCGTGTTGAATCCGCGGCGTGCAGTGAGTCAGTGAGATCACGCGGCGACACGCTAAATATAATTGACACGAGCGTGTGCAAAGTAACAACGAGAGCACTGCAAGAGTGGTCGACCTAAGGAGGGAGGAGAGAAAAGTAGTAGTTTCGGTCTTTCGTCGTTGCCGGATCGTCGACGATCGAAATCGCGTAATTCTTCGATCGCGGTGGAAGCTCGTTGAGATGAGCGAAACGCGCGAGATCGCACGCGAAATCGTTCCGCACGCACGCAACGCTTCGCTAAATATAGCGCGGACTCGCGATTATTTCGGTATTCCTTGCCGCCGCCACCGTCGCGAATTCTTGCAGCTGCGACTCCTTCATCCGTCCGTCGCGAGTGATATCGAGAGGATTTTAAAGCCAAACGCAGAAAGAGAAAGAGAGAGAGAGAGAGAGAGAGAGAGAGAGAGAGAGAGAGAGAGGGAAAGAGAGGATGATCTCAAGAGCGGCCATAACTAGTGGAGTCGAGCGAGGGAAATAATTCCGCTCGGTTTGTCATTGTCGAAACGCGGGATTGTTTTGCGTCCGACTCAGAAAGGAAGGGGAAGGGAATTTTCAGTGGATTAATAGCCCACAAGAATGTTATATCATAGGTTAAGTACGTTCTCTAATATATTACTAATTAAAAAAAATCTTAGTAATTAAAAAGGAAAGAGTTTTAGAAGGTAGATTAGAATATAACATACACACACGTGAGAATAACATGAGAAACGCAGAACAGAAATCTAAAAAGCAAAAAATCATAAATCTTATTTGTATGAGCTGTTTTTCTTTTTCGTCTAAAATCTATTTCGAAAAATTACTTGACTTAATAGTTATTTAATTTAATTTAATTTATTGCGTACAAATAAGCTTTATATGAAGATTACATGAAAATGACAATATGTGAATGTGAGATATTAATAAGGCTATTGTTATAATGTCTCTCAGGTATCTTGAGTATTATAGAAGAAAAAGAAAAAATAATTTTAAAAATAAATAAATACACGTTTTAGTACATTTTCAGTACATACGTGTATTAGATAAGCTTGCTTATGTTGGATGTCAATTAATTACAATTAGAAGAGCGTCTTTTTTCAAGTCCCTCGACAGAGAGATAAGAAACTACTCTTCTTTTGATTCTTTAGTCGCATTTGCCTTCTGATTAATTACTCTTTGTACTTTATTATTTTACTGTATGTTTGTAACGTTATATTTTGTTTCCTCATAACTTACTGTGATTTATTAGCTTGTTCATGAAGTTTCATCTATTTCATCATTCACAATAATGCTTTAAGAGTGAAAATATTTTATCCTTTTTTGAGATGAAAAAATATAATTAATATATCGCACAATAATTGTGCTATATATAACCAGGGCGATTTTTTTTTCAATCGATTGCACCTTCGATCTTAATGAGATAATGGCTTACTCATCGTTCATTTAGGAGTAAGATAAAATCGGAAGTTATCTTTTTGTGAGAGTCTTCTCGTGGTATTCACCGACAAATTACTGAGAAACTACAAGGGCCTTCAGTCCCTAAAACATTTATCCGCGGCAGTCTCGCGGAATTCCGGCGGAATTCCATTTATCTTCCCTTTCGTTTGCCTTTCCAACGATGGCACTCCTCCCTTTTCAGCCGATGGTTCCGAAGTATTTTGATTTTCTATCAGTCATTCGTGCGTCATGCGATTCGATCAAACTCGGCGTAATAAACAAAGCATCAATTTTTGCGCCACACCCTGCTATCTGTCGATCATGCATGAAATAAATTAGCTTCTAATATTCGACGACAGTAAGCCCTTTTCTTCGTCGAAGAAAAAAAAAATAAAAATTTGCATTCTACTTGTTTTCGATTTATCTTCCCATCCTGTAAGACAACAATTCATATACACACATGGAAAGAACAGTTTTACTGAAGTATGATGGTGAGTCAAGAAGTTTCCTTAATTTTATTCCTTTCAAATTAAGATGGTGTATATTAAAGTTGACTCATCTACGTTATATAAAAATTAGGTCAGATCCAAAAATAATTATATTGGATCATCAATATAATTATCCCTTAGTACACACGATGATTTTTTGGATTCTTTTACTACACATCGTTCATGTCTCGAATTAATTTTCATTTTTACAAGCATACCAAAAAATTATTAAGTAATTTTTATATAGTTTTAGATATTTGTATTTGTGAATAAAAAAATTATATATGATTGTGTATGTTATTAACTAATTTCTAGTTACTAATATTTATAAAAAAAAATTGCATATAGGACACGATATGATTACTTAATTGTACTGAAAGTTATATAGGATACTCAAACATGATGGTAATAGTGATGAAATATGATGAAAAAGTTTTGCTATTAGCTTATTCAAATAACTATGTTTAAATGTTTTGATATAATTATTTAAATAATTCAACATAATTCTTTTCAGATTTTTATCTGACATAAATTTTCATATGTTTTAACAAAACTTTTCTTTCTGTGCATGCAGGATATGTTAAATGCAAATACGATGAAACGTTCTCCAATAGTTTTATTAACTTCGGCTAAAATATTATATAATTTCGAGCAGACATTATGTTAACAGAATTCTAATTCGAAGCACAATTGTAAAGACACATAATGAAAAACTGCAAAGAGAATCATGAATTTTAAAAGTAAATTATCTTAAAATTCAATAGACGCGCTCATCATCATATTATGTAAGTTATTATGTAAGTTTTCAGGAAGAGTCTTCGACTTTCTGCGTTTATATTCGACGAATTCGATCGACTCGACGAATCGGGAAGAAAAAACGCACGGCCGGTTCAAATTGGCGATGTCCATTCGTGGGTGACGGAACGATATTGCGGGAAGGGAGGATAGATGCGCTCTAATATGCAGAAACCATGAGGAAATGTTGGTCGCTACCGTGACGCAATTTCCGGGCACCTCCATCGGAGTTGGCGCACCCAGCGAAAGAGCTGGTGCTCCCGATACCGTCATACTTCGATACATTGCACGTTCTCGCTTTTTTCATCCTTTTTGCTTTATTTCTTCTTTTACACGACGAGATTAAAATCAAAGGGAATTCACGAGAGAAAAATCGAAATCTCTTGCACGCGGGAGAGTTTTCTTCCTAGCCATGCCGTCGTTTCGCGAAACTTCATCGGCAAAGTGTCCGACGAAAATTGGAATTTGCCGTGAGTACCGAATACCGGAAGTTAGATCCGGATTAAGAGAAGAACTTCTCAAAGTGCTTCCGCGTCCTTCTAATTTCGTTTCTCCTTACTGGAGCGCTTTTCCTCGTATTTTTCCCCGGTCTCGTTGCCGAAGCTAAAGCTGTCACTTCGTGACGTTGTTCTTCGACAGGCATTTCCAATTCTCTCGCGAGATGTTCCGTATAGTGTATTCTCGTAAATACTAACAAACTAAGTCACCGTAAAGAGTTGAAGAAACAAATGTTAGACGCGCCTTTCTTACGTGTTTATGTTTGACTTATACCTTAAATGCGTCCCAATGCAATTTCAACTTTCTAGTTTCTTTCTTACATTGTGAAATATCAAAGGATCAAATTTAAACTAATTCCTTAAGTTAAATAATATTTTGTTATTTTTAATTTCTATTTATGTCAAAATGTATTATTTTAATACATTTTAAAATATGTAATTAAAAAAGTAACCACATTTAATCAACCTATTTCTCTATTTTAGTTTCAAAGTAAACAGTGTCTATATTATTATGCACTTAATAAACAATAAATTAAATTTGAATTAAATATAGTACAGTTAATTCTATTGTTTTAGTTAAATTAACGACATAGAATAGAAGCAATGACGACCTAGAATAGGGGATGATTGAAAATGATTCGATATAATTTGTAATTACAAATTTAACAGTATAGCATGATTATTACTTTAATACAGTAACATTTCTTATAACAAGGAATTTACAAAAAGTATATAAATATTTACAAATAAATTGTAAATTTAATTCAATATTTATTCTTATTTTTTGCGCATCAAATAAAGACTATTCTTTTCTATTGAGAAAAAAAAAAATATTTGCAGATTTGCAGATTTTGCTCAAGTCTCTAAAAAGTTAATTAGATACAGAAAATAATTTTGTTATATCAAAATAATTATATAGAAAGCTCAAGTAGTTAGAATGTTAAAATTTTATGCATTATCATCAACGTTTCGACGATTTCAACGTTCTACATAATTATTTTTACGATTCAATACAATTACTTTCAGATCTGTATCTAACTAAATTTTTAGATACTTTAGCAAAATCGTTTCTTTCTGTATATATTTGTTACATTTGTATATGTAAAATGGCTTATCTTGGAAAGGCTAAGGGTTAACGAAATCTCGCAGCCGCCGCTGTGATGAAAATTGAAATTCTCGGAGGATAGTACCTACCTATGAAAGGATTAGTCGGCAAACCCCAGAGGAGGTTGAAACGAGGGGGTTTCGAGCACCGAGAAGGCAGGTAATCGAACCAAAACTAAATCACAACTACCAACTAATTCCGTGAAGTTTGGAACGTCACAAGGTTGGAATGTCTTGGATTGATATCATAGTGGACGGCATCGCGACCAAAAAACAAGATTGCTACCGTAAGTAAGAGGAAAAAAAGAAGAAAGTAGTAGATAAAAAATGGGAATGTTACACTAACTCCGAACCTTGCAATAATAGGCGTAAAATAAATGTAACTCTTTTACAACATATCTTTCATGATAAATTTATAATAGCAATTAATGACAAATTAATTAATTAATATCAATAGCTATTATATTAATATAATAAACCCATTTGAATCATACAATTTGCTAATTGTTAACCCCATTGGTATATGATAACAATACAATTATTTTTAATAATTTTGAAAATAATTTTTATTAGAATATGCAACAATATAAATAATAAAATTTAAAAAATTGATTTTGAAGTATATATAGTTTTCTTAGGCATACACAAATATATTATACAGCAAGTAGATCGTGATTCATAAGAGAAACCTTACATTAAATTATCAAGTATAGATGAACTGAAAGATGAAGGGTATTGACGTAAGAAAGAATAGCACAATAATCGCATACAAAGCATAATATAACAAAAAAATTACATGACAAAAGAGATTTTACGCGAGGCAGAGGAAAATAAAAAATTTAAAAGAAAAAAAGAACAAAAGAAAAAGGAAGAAAATACTTTGATCGCGTTGGGTGAAGTCGTATAATTTATGCGTTCAATACTTACACCGAAAGAGGGAGAGAGAGGGGGGAGGGAGGGAGGGAGGGAGGGAGAGAAAGAGAGAGAGGAGAGAGCGATCGTGGTTGAGAAAGTACCAGCGGTCTTCCTGAAAAAAATATATTAATTCCGAGTTCCTCTAAAAGTTATTGCAAAAGGCGCGGGAAACTGACGCGGCGGGTGGAACTTTTCCGCGGCGATGGAAATGACTTCGGCATAAAATATGACGGCGATGGCACCACCAGACGAGTCGCAGGTGCACCACGGGGTAGGTCACCCGTGATCGCTGCACTCGTCGGCTATTTTAATTCGGGTCGGGAGGAAAAGGGCGGCGAGCTCATTTCCCATGCCTACGGATGGATCTAGAGGACTTCCATAGGAGTGTTTATCGAGGTGGAAAATTAAATTTCCAAATATATAAATTTTATCGCGATCGAAGGATTGACGATACAAAGCTAAACTAACGCTAAACATCTTGAAATTGGATTTTAATGAGCGTACAATTAACAATCTTTTTACCTTTTAATTCTGTAATCTTTCGTTAACGCTTTTTTTAATTCATAATACTAACGCTTCTTAAATTTATAGGTATTAACGCTTTTTTGTATACATTTACAGCATTATTGCATTTATTCTTTAACATATTTTAGATGATAGAAATTTTTTTGCAATAATTCCATAATTATTCAATTTGCTAATTCTTTTGAAAACCCATTTATTTGTATCTCTATGCTCAACTTTTACTATACATTATATGCTATATCAAGCAAGTATTACAATTCTATTATCGTTTTCTAGTCTAATATTTCCATATTGAAATTATTAACAGATGTTGTTTACATTTCCGCAAATACTATTACTACTATAGTTATTAATATCGTTCGTTATGTAGCACAAATTAATATGTTACTGCAATTAGCTTTATTTCCTTTTCATACATAATTACAATCAAAATTAATCTTTATCCAAATCCCGTATTTCGCGTCGAAAACACATGTAATTAAACCCTTTAACTGTGGAAAGTAAACTAGTGGTCTCATGTTTTCATAAAATTGCGATTTTTGTAGTGCAAAAAAGAGCTTAACAAACTGTGAAAGAGTTTAAACACTTCCATTAGCTGTAGCTACATTTAAATGGTATTTCTGGTCGAATAAACGAAATAAATTGGCAATAAATAAATCTTTTGAATCATTATTTTCTGTCCTCTCGTAAAAGCACTCATAAAAGATACTTGATTTTCGATAAAATTGCCAAACTATATCCATAATCACTTCATTTTCCAAATGTAAAGTATTATTACAGTATACTATTTGTATTACAAAAGTATTTTATTTTAAAGGGAAAACGTCTTATTAATCTTCACAATAATTTTGAAATTTATTATGTTAAATAAACTTTCATATATACTTGTTAAAAAAAAGTTATAATACTATAATTATATCGCAATTATCGTATTTTTTTAATGTACATATTAATGTACAAATTTAATACATATATTTTTAATAATTTATAAATTATAGAGTGTCTATATAAATATATGTATTTATATTTAGTTAATTAAATTAAATTTAATTTATTGCATATGAACAAGTTTTATAAAGTCACATATTAAAAATGAGAATGTGAATACGCAAATGGTGACACATCAGTATGGCTACTGTTATAATGCCTATTAAAATAACTATGATTACGTGAAATCAGAAAAAAAACAAAACAATAAAAAATAAATGCATATAACACACAAGACATATACATTTATACATTATATAAGTAAAGATCTATAGTTTATAGATAATCAATTCTTGTTGCTAATTCTGTAATTAAATTTTAAATAATGTCCATTATTTATAATCACATTTCAATACTTTATTATAATGTGCATCTGTAGTCTCGAAATGCACGTAGTTTTGACCGATAGCGAGCAATTCTGTTTGTTACTGAGTAAATGTATACGCTTGAAACGAGAGTGATAAGTTTTCGGCTGGGAGAGAAGAAGTGCGAGAGAGGAAGAAAGAGTACAAGGAATGAAAATGATTCCGGCATGAAGTACGACGGTGATGTCGGCGACGCGCGACGCCACGTTTTTCCTGAATGAATTCGGTCCCGTTTATTTTGCTTATTCGATTTCTCCGACGAAAACACGTCTATCCGTCTTTAGTCGGTCGGCCTTAGGTAGGTGCGGAGGAAGAGATATTTTGGCTCTGAAACATATCCCGTCTGCTGGAGGCTGTTTACGTCTCTCGCATTCGCGTCCTCGTAAGTTCGCGATCTGCTTCGTCGGACTCGATTACGAATGAATCTGTCGTCATTTTCGACATAGTATCTTAAGCCCCTTTTTCTCAACTGGAACGCGCGATATTATACGTATTTAAAATAAAAATTTTCAAATTATAATATGTTAAATCACTTTCGTATAGAGTGCTGCCAATTTAATAAAATTTCTAGATTTTTCAAAAATTTAGAGATTTTTCTTTTTAGCGGGAAATGTTTTTGGGGCTACCAAAAGTTTAGAAGAATTTCCGAATGACTTTTAGAAAGAAAAATACAAAAAAGCTTAAATTACAGTTAAAATATTTAGAAAGTAGCAGTAAGAAGGATAACTTTGGAACAGACTTGGCAAGAATGCTTTTGTAGAACTTGATAATTAGTTTAGTGTTAATTATTTCGGTTCACTGTCCTCTCTGAAATGACGACCGATGATTATTAGTGACAGCGTGTTTTGCGGACACAAAATAATTTTCAGCATCATTGCATCGTTTTAAAGACTTACGTCATCGTGCAATTGCATGAAATGGGAAAGCATCCAACAAGTTTTTTTTTGTCCCTTATCGTTTCGCAATAATTCTTTCCTGCGTCATGGCATGCGAAGTGGCAAAATCACGATTCGCAATCCTATCGCAAAATAATATAGCTTGTCTTTTTCCGCCAGCTATAAACGCGTACGAGTGATTTTTTTATATGAAAAAATATATATTTATTAATATGAAAAGGTATATTTAAACGGCGCGGACAGAAAGTAAAATGTTTCCTATCACAGTTGACATTAATGTATTACAAATTTTTTTTGTAATATATGTACGTCGGTTTACGTAATTTTGCGATAACGTTATGTAACGTTAGCGAATGGTAAAATTAAGATTTGTGATGTTAACATTATTTTAGAATGAGAGAAAATTTTTTCATGTCAAACAAATTATTTAATTAATTGTAATTTGATATTTACTTGTAGTTTAGAATTAACAAGTTTTTTTTCGAAATTTATGCTAATATAAAATTAATATATAGATTAAATTCCCAATGAGAGATATTAGAATTAATGTGTCGTTAATTAATACGCCCATTAATGTTTGCCTTAAAATAGTGCAGAAGTTTTACTATATCGTCAAATTGCTGCTTCGGATGCTCGTGCAGAGTTTCAAAGTGTCGTGTCTCTTTAAAGTAAAAGCGACAGAGAGGCTGCGATCGGGCTCTTAATGGCCATAATAATCCGGTATTTTGAATCGCTTTTGTCATTAGTTCGAGCAGCTCTTCCGATTTCTCGCGCTTTGGCGAAGCTCCAGAGCTATGGAAAAAAAATGAGAAAAAAACAGATGCGTTCGCTGGGCTCTGCAACAAATTTTATTAACGAATTTATTAGATATGAAAGAATTTTGGCATTTTCGTCGTAATTATTTGAGACAAAGTGTTCGTTCCTTCTCAACTGAATACAATAAATTACCCAACATTAAAATTAAAGTTTATTAGCAGCCACTATAATTAAAATCGTAATTCCGTATTTTTGAACTAAATATTTTCGAGTACGCCTATTTTGGCACGAATAAATGCCGACCTGGATCACGTCCCCTCTTTTCAAAAGGACAAATGCAAAAGTGCCGTATAAAAAAAACGTTTATTTCCATCCGACGATATCGAATTCCGCGGCACGATGCACACTCGAGAGTTTATCCGCGTAAATGTCCGTTTTTTGCTCGTATATATACCTGTAACTTCGTGCGGGCTGCTGCTGGCGTGAATGCTTTATTTTACCGAGTCAATCAATCCATCCCCCATTAACGTCCATTAACCATTTAGTTCCTAGAAAATTACTACGTCAATTTACGAATTCGAGGAGTACACAGCTTCTCAAAAATTAATTTCTTTTTTATTGTTTCTAAATAACATTATAAAATTTGAATTTAGTAACAGGTATCTCTTTTAATAAAAGCATTAAGATTAAAAATTTAATAAGATTTGCCAAAGTAAATACAAGTACTTTTTTTTTAATTATTAAATATATGATTAAAAGCGAAAAATTATTGAAATATCTTTTTCAGTAAAAAGTTAAAAATAACATAGGATTAAAAGGATTAAAAGAGATACGAACAAAGGGATCGTCGAGGATGTAATAAAAAAACGTCCATCCTTGGCCTGCTTCCGGTGGTAAAGCAGGGCACGTCGACTAGTTCACCCTGTTTTCGGTGTTTCGCAAACTTTTTGGCCGCGCAATTCGCGCGTTCCCCCGAGCTACTGCGAGACAAACAGCATTAACTTCTCTCGCGACGCTCTCGAATAAAGTTACATAGATTTGTCACAAGACAAAAAGCGAGCACGTTCCGCCCCCACGACCGAGGGTGGCTTCTAGGTTTCTTATACGGGTTTCCTAGACGCCTGAAAAGCGGCTTCCTTCGGGCCCTTTATGTTTTCCTCTCTTGCGTTTCGCCAACTTCCTACTGCGGTTTCCGCTTCTTCCTGCATATAGGAAGTTTCAAAAAATCTACATAATATGAACTAGAAAGTATATTCTGAAGTATTTTGAAAGAGCATTTTCTTCGTCAGAATCAAAATCGAGATCCATTTATGTCTCCAAGTAACAAATAAAAAGTGAAACTTTTCTGACTTCCGTAACAGGATATGTGAGTTGACATTGCTTTAAAATATTTGTCCGTTGAAGACAATAGTTTTAAAACACGTACATACATGCATTATATAGATTTCGATGATAACGTGAATCTCGCAAAACGAAAAAATTGCAATTGTCTCTCTCACAGAAAGCAAGAAATATTTCGTGAAGATTCCCAGAAAAAATTAAAAAATTATGATATATAAAAAATATCTCATTATATAAAAAAAACGAGAAGTACTTGGAAATTGATATCTTTAACAATTGTTGTATCTTTAAAGAACGCAAAAAATATTTTTGAAAGAATTAACTTACATTAATCTCAATTCTATCAGAAGACAAAATCTTAGTACAATATTTTCTATAACTGCTGAAGATTTGTCCAATCACAAAATGTTGGAAAATGTCGCAAATAAAATTCATTGTTAGATATTCGAAAAAAACAAATTATTGAATTATTCCGCTGCATGTTTTTTAATTACAAAAGTTAAAAAGTTTCTCATGCGATTATAAATACAAATCGAATATTTGAAAAGTATTGTTGTATTCCAGCAATATATGTATTACGGAAGCTCTTTTAGATGTCAGAAGTCAAGAAATTCCTAAATAACGTCTAGATATCTAAAAATAATTCTAGAGAAGCCTGCATGGGAATGCGTTCAATCTAGTAACAAGCGAATTCTTGCCGGCTTGAAAGATTGCAAGTGAAACGTTCGTGACTTTAAAGGGGATAAAAGTAATTTCGGGGCATGATTCGATGTAAGTAAATATCATCCCTTCGGCCGCGCATAGAATTCCAAAGTGGCATTGGAAATCTCTTATGGGTACCCGCACTATCGCCATGGTCTTCTCTATTCGCGAAAAAGCGCCGGCGGCTGTTTCAATGCCACAAGAATAAAATTGCAACAAGAGATTGCAGAGGAGGGGTGGAGAAAAGAACGTATTTGAAAAAAGAAAAAAGAAAGAGATAGGATGTATGCGTGTGTCATCTTTCGTAAGAAAAGAGGGTGTATTTAGCATGTAAATTACTTGCGTGTCGAGTTTAAGAATGTGATTTTTCTTTGGACATCGAGGAGCCCGTAACGAAACCGTGGAAAATCGTGAAAGACCATGCTCACTCTAAGCGAGATGGGATTTCACTTTTTTCTGTTCTAAATTAACAACGATAATTAAATTGCGATAATTAAGTTGCAAAGCCGCAACTCACGGTCGTTTCTTTTCCGAGGGTTTCCCGCGGTTTTTTCTTTTATCAGCGCGAGATGAGATCCAACCGAATTCTTTTGAGATATAGAAAAGAGTCAGTGCGCGGCTTTCGACCTGCGCCGTGTATCTCAGCCGGGGTTACTTCGAGTCTTCGCCATTAGTACGCAAGTAAAGGCTATTTTCAACGACGAACTCGTAACCCGATACACGAGCGGCGGGGGCTGTGGCTCCTCGGCTAAGGGAAAGCTCCCCGTCTTCCTCTCTCCCCTCGGTGAACGAAGGAAATGACGTTCTCTTTAATTATTCTCAGCGATGTGCCGCATCCTAAAATCATTAAATTGCTTCGGCGATAGATGCAAGGGTGTATCAAGTGTCGAGTGGTTCCTTGACAAAAATTTCAAGTATAAATTTTCCTTTGGAATAAATTCTATCAGACATCATTCTTTTCACAACTTATCCCATGTTAGACACGTTAATTAATAAGTTTTAGATTAAAATTCTGATAAAGTTAAAACTAACGTGCAGAATAAGATTTTATTCGAAGGATGAGTTATTTAAAACATGAATTATTCAACAAGAACTCTCGAAAGATTTTGTACGTTTTCAATATTCATTCTGCCTTTCGGGTGAAAATTAATAATATTATTTAAAAATTATTTAAAAAGTAATAATATTATATATTATATTTTGCAATTTTATTTTTCTATATTTTTCAAAGAAAAAAAGATCTCTTTTTTATTTTTAGACATTATTTTTGGTTAAAAGATGCGCTTCGCTTTATCGTTTCATTTATCAAATTTCAGGATTATAACTTAAGTATTTAACTTATATAACTACTTATTCAAGTGTGGATTTTGTTCATTTCAAATAATCGGCGAGAGTAAAGTCTGAAAGAATAGCAATGTTTTCTCGTTTGCTTTTCTTTTTGCGTCTTTCATAGTCATCTCTGTCATGACGCTGTCGCCGACGACGAAGACAACGACGACGACTAAGACAACGACGACGACGATGACGACGCCCAAAAATAGGGACGGCATTAGCGTGTAGACTCGTTTCGTATGGCTCACCGGACTGCGTCGACTTCGCGGATATGCAACGTCTTCGGCTGCCAGTAATTTTAGACGCCGACGAGTCGGCCGTCGCGACCAAGTTCCTCGTTTCCGAAAGTCGCCCGGTAAAAGTGACACCGTAAGTTTATGTCGTGCATGCGAGATATGCAGCTCGAATGCTCCTATAAACTTCTCCCTGGGAAAAATGGAATTCCGAATTCACCGAGGAATCTGTCGTTGACAGACGTGCAAGCAGCTAATATTGCGAGATAAGTTGGATATTTAACTTACGCGAGGATTTACGAGCATCTCTGCAAACTAGACACGGAGCAAGATGTGTTGTAACGTGTCGGAAAGCTTATAGGTGACAAGTTTCTAATTATCGCTGTCCGTTAATATTTTATATTAATATCTCAGTGGCGCCAAATCTATTACAAATTTGTCTGCAAGAATGTAAAATTATTACGTACTTGAGAAGTCTGGTAATTATCAAATGATAGAAATCCATCTTGGCATTTCTAATAAAATACAAAAGCTTATTGGAAAATTATTCTTGATGAGATCGGCATTTTATTTAACACTGAGTATATACACTCAAAGAAAAAAATATATGATGGCAACTATATAAAGGTAACAACTATACAAATGTTATATGTATTGTAGAATTAATGTACTCATTAATGTATTATCCCTTACAGAAATCTAATATTAACTAATATTAAAAGACAGTAATTAATTATTTATTTCAAGTGTTAAAAGTTCGATATTTCTAATTAAAATAATTAACTTAAAATAATTAATTACTGTCTTTCAGTAATAAATTGGGCAGTATTATATTTCTGTAAAGGAATGCAACTATCAAATATTTATATTCAACCGTAAAAAGAATATGAGCTATTGTGTTGACATAGAGCTCATATTTTTTGTGCGTGAGTATAATTTATTCAACTACGTATACACATTAATTCTACCATATAAAACTTGTATAGTTGTTTATACTTGCTACCACGTTTTTCTCTGGGCGTAAAATTTATAGAATCCAAAGTGGGATATCAAGATAATCTTAAAATAAGAATTATTATAACGTTTTTCTCTGCCGTCCTGCATCGCGAAAATTGGACTCGCGCCACTTGGGAGTCGAGGACTCGCAACGTCGCTCCGGTGATGCTGTTTGTCAGGATGTATTTCGGTATCACATCATCAACAGCATTCTTGGCCGAATTGCAACGATGTATGCGAAGCATGATGATACGGGGACAATATATCACAAATAGTGTGACCAAGTTTGCGCTAATCCCATAGCTTAAGTCTCATTCATGAGAGTTAAGTCTGATTTCCACGCGATGTTCCGCGTTTCGTTGGCAAAGCTCGAGGAGAGTTTGCGCTATACTAGAAGATTCATCAGTTGTTTAATGCGAGAGGTAAGTGATTACAAGGTGATCGATTGGTGATAAACAACGACAACGTAAAGTAAAATTGAAATTAATCGTCGCGCTGCGTGCTATACTCAAATCGTAGAATCGCTGGCCGCACGCCAGCGGCCATTATCGTCGCGCATATCTTTCTATAAATAATATTACGAGATATATAATCCTGTAATTCAGCCCCCGTGCATTTACGACACTGTATTTATCATCGTTGTTAATGGTTGCCCACGATCCGGACTTAACCTGCGAGAGTACATTGTCATTGACGTTGATCGTTGCTGATAACGTGTTAACGATTGATGATGCGACAGTATCTCGAGAATAACGTCGGCAACTTTGTTTTTATATGAGGAGACCCATCGGAATTTAGACGTCTATTTGGTCGCCAATGGCAGCTGCCAAATGTTCCACCTCCGAAATATCGCGGCATATCGTTACGTCAGATAGCCCGATGGTAGCTAAGTGCAGTCGGTGACGACAAATTGAAGAATTAACATATCAACAGCTGTTGACGTGATATCTTTAAAAAGTCACTTTTTGATGAAGAAGTCTTTAGATGTCAAATACGATAGCGCTGTTGGAAAATTTCAATCACGAAGGCATTTGTATAAGAAACATGAAAAATATTAAAGTATATATTTCTTAAGTAAATAAAACAATATTTCAAAATGTGGTTTTCTTTGAGATTTTCATTTCTGTCGCTTACAACTTTTCTTGTGTCAGTCATGTCTTCAATTACGGGAGGTAAAAATATTGAGTTACGCGCGGGATGTTTCATCAAAGAGAAATTCATAAAACTAATCGCTTTTCTCTTTTGCAGGAATTTTTAATCTTGTAAATTAGTTATAAAACGAAACTCTGATAAAAAGAACGCTTTTATAAGATTTTTAACTTTACCAAAGACTTGAGAGAATGAATAGGAAATCCTAAGAAATTAATATTGTGTCATACAACGAAGCTTTCCACTCCGTTCTGAATGTCCACCTTTGGTTTGTGTGTCTACTAAGAGACATGAGGGCTCACGTGCACGCTTTTGTACAGTTTCGAAGTAGAAAAGAACAGAGAAGAGCACGAAGATGAAGAAGATGAAGAGTAGGAGGGGGAGAAGAAGAAGAAGATGATGATGAAAAAGGAGGAGGAGGAGAGAAATGAGACAGAGGCCTGGGTAAGTTATCACTCGAGTCTGGACCAGGAATAGTCACACCATGTGGTGGCAGCCGTGGGACTGACTATTTTCGGGTAAAGACAAATTTGGCGCGGCGAAGCGCTACGCGAGGGAGCCGAGAAGCTGAGCCGAGCCGAGCCGAGCCGTCGTGTGGTAGCCGTCTCGAGTGTAAGCTTACATCTGCACACGACGAGGAGGGTGTCGGCTCGTCGTCACTCGAGAGGAGAGACCAATGGGATCTGTGCAGCCATTTTTAGAGGGCTCGTTCCAAAGCGATCGTGCTCGAGGCTTTGGCAGCATTCAGTCCGAAGCGGTCATCCGGGTTGGCAGGATTTGAAGTCTCGAGGAAATCAGCCCGAGAAACTCTCTCTCTCTCTCTCTCTCTCTCTCTCAGCCATTTAGTAATAATTTCAGAAGAAATCAGGTGTTAAGTCAAGAGGACCTTTCGGGTACGATTGAATACAGGCGCTCCCAGCGCGCCAGGTATTCCTCGTTGAAGAGTGTTTTAGGATCTTTCAGGATGAATTACGTAACAGCGGTGTATTCGCGAAACGAAATTGTTGCGAGAAGTGTCGTATTGAAAAATTGTTCGGATCCAGCAGTCTCAGTTGGAGTAAAGAAGAGAGGATCTTTGAGAGCACATCGGCATTCGGACGACCTAAGCTTGTAATACCGGGCGACCGTTCCGTGCTTCCTTACTTCCCATAGTGAATGTGACGTATGGAATGTAAAGAAGTATGGAGCTGCGTCCTGGTGAATCGTCGGGAGACGATAGTCGTCTTTATTGAAGAATCGAGAGATTTCCAGATTTATCGTCGATGACGAAAACGGAGACTTGTGACGAACGAAAAGGCAAGGATAAGAATAAGAACTGGAAGGATAACGACGGAGCAGGATAATAGTGCCGCGTAAAAGAGTCAGTAACAAATGGTGTAAAGATAAAATTTGCGGTCTTGCGTCTTCTGCGATGCAAATCTTGGGAGCAGCCAGCCGCCAGAAATAGATTGCTTTCGCGTAACCGACGCCGATATGGCCCAGGCATCATTCCACGTACATATGGTCTTCCGCGGCCTCTATTTATGGCTTTGGTGCCGCTACCATGTGGTCACCACTTTTATTATCCTCTCACAAGTTCTTCGTCTTAGCGCGATGACAGAGGACTCGTATCTCTTCATATCTTTCCTCTCATATTATTCTAGTTGATAACTATAATTAATTATTACTAGCTATTATAGTAGTTTATCTTTTTGCAAAATTACCTTTTACATTAGCAATTAACCGCTAATTCAGATTTTTATTCATTTCCACAGATTTTCAATCGTTCGATTTGATTGCAGCGGCGAGGAAGGCGAGACACGGAAGAAAATGGGTGAACGAGCGAGGAAGAAGACGCATGCGGCTGGATGCTGTTTTCGAGCCCGAAATAGGACCCAAGCACAACCGCAGCCATGTTTCCAGAAATAAGTTCTCCGGTTACAGAATCTATTTCCGGTGCGCGGGCCGCCGACCGGTGCCCGATTGCACGACGATCGGTGACGTATTCGGCTGCAGGTGTAACCTGTAACTCACGTTGCAGGATCGTACACGCGATATTTGGTTTTGGTGTCCGGAAAAAAGATTCAGTGTTGGTCGTAACGTTGTAACAATAGTCGGCCAGTGACGTCAGTGATTACGGTGAGATCGACTATGGTTCACGTAATGAGAACGAGCGTATTCTGATCGTCGCAAGCGCACCGTGTAAATAACGCGATTATAGGTGAATGTGAAGTTACAATTTGCCTTGTAATAATGAGACTATTATTATTAAGGCTGTTATTATTAAATATTTGAAGAACTATTCCTTATTATTTACCGAATGCTTTAATTATTATGTACATATTGTAAGTATCATTAAATTTTGCTGTTTCATTTTTCTGATGTTGATGTATTTATATATTAGGTGTTGGAATTAATTCGTAGCGTTTTACAAGTGATGGGAAGTACTTTCATTAATGTATTTTTCAATGCTCATGTGAAATAAATAACATTCTTTCATTAAAAAACGCTACGAATTAATTCCAACACCTAATATATATATTTTTTAGAGAAAGAGAGCGTTGTTACATAGATGTATTTCCGATAATTTCCGATAATCTTCTTACATCATTTGTCGATTATTCTGTGTACTTTGTGCAACGTTCGGTCTCACGAATTTTGGCGAACAATGCCGCGATTTGATTCGGGGTTCATTGGGTAGTACATTACGTTTCCATAGATGTGCACGAATTTATCGACAGTAAAATAGATTTGCGCTTCTCGTGGCAGTAATGCTCTTGATTAAGCCGAATGAATTACGCTGATATTATTGCCGTGAAATAATAATATTATTCCTGGTATTATCGGCTAATGCCGCCATTTGCATTAACGTCGGCACCTGCTAATTGGCATCGCCCGTCGCATTTTGTCTATTTGCCGTACGTGTTACACGAGTAGCCTGATTATGCTAATCACCGTCGAGTAATAACGCATTTAAACGAATGTACTGAATTTGCTAAAAGAGATTCTCAAAAAAAAAAAGACTCTTTTTCACACAGTTTCCTCCATATCTATATAAATATCCTAATTTAAAGTCAATTAGAAATCTGGGGAATTGCTTGTAAATTTTCAAGGATTAGAAAGTTACCTTTCATTTCTGTAAGAGACCTTTCATTTCTGTTAGAGACTATAATTGTTAAAGATCAACGTTTACCTGAGAGTTGAACTTGGAACGCGCACCAGTCACCCCAAAGACGTCATCAAGTTGCCGAGGATTGGGAGGCAGTAGAGAGGATTTAGAGAGCGGATTATGCGACGTTTCGCGATAATCACGGATAGCTCGGATGCAACCTTGGCACGTTTTCGATAGATCGATAACGCAACATGACAGAGACGAATCGGTGGTCAAAAGTCCCGGGAGAAGGAACTCGTTGGCTACGCAGCATCCAGCAGCGGCTACGAGAGTCGAATGACAGAATCGCGCAGGGTATTGCCTGTTCGGTACGATCGTCACGTTTACCGCGACAATTTATGACGATTGGAATAGCGACCGTTACGCGTTCACGCGATACGGCCGGACTGCAGGAAGACTCCAGTGCGCGACACCTTATCAAACTGGTTCAATTAGTGGCTAGCGTGGGTGAGGAGAGAGAAAGAGAAAGAGAGGGAGGAGACGAAGGGATTAGTAATGCCCTCGTTCTCTTTAATTTTAATTTTTGAAATCTCTATTGCGAAAGGGAGAAATATTATTGCATTTTTCTTCAAAAGTACTAAGGTATATTCTCGCTTTTCATAATGTTATCATTAAAAATAATCTCTGATCTATATATTATGCCGTTGAAATTATTTTAGTTTAATTGAAATCTAAAATAAAAGAGACAAAAAGAAAAAAGTTTAATTTTACCGTAAGTCATTGTCTACTTTTATGATTTAATATACGAAATTTTTTACCAATTCTTATTCTGAATAAGCCGAAGAAACAACAGACGAAGAAGATATCGATTGGAATATCCTATTTATCATATAATAAGTGTAGCACTTTTCCAAATAAAAAAAATCTCTAATTATAAGACATTATCTTTTCAATGAAAGGTTTCAATAATTTAGATTTCAGTATGTAGGCTTTGTTAGAGTTACGTTTAGTCGGGTTTCCGAGAGAACATTACCTTATCCCCACGAGAATGTTCCGTAACAGGCGGTATTTAGGGATACAACGAGAAAGGACGCGAATAGGTGGACGCCGTTGAGATTGTACTAATTAAGTCCCACGTCCCATTAATTGTCAGCGTTCCTGTCTTGTCAGTGACCACCGTCCGTCGTTGCGGCTGCGAACACTGGTAGTTAACCAAATTTCGATATCGACATGTTTCATTCCGTGAACAAGTCTCTCTTCCTGTCCTCGTCCTTCGCTCGAATGGCCATTTACTAGATCCTCCAAGCTGGACGTACATATATTCAAGTATATGAAGTCTTGTAAGTTATAATTCTTATTTGAGTAAAATTATTAAAAAGTTTTCCAGAATCTGTGAATTCTTAGGAGTAATTTAACTAAGTTTAAGTATTAACAATCTTTTACACAACAAGAGTTTTTTTTAAATAAGAAAAATATATTATATATTCGCTTGAAACGGAGATTTAGTGCTCTAATACATATTTCTTGTGTAAATTTATATATATTCTGATTCTGTATATCGCGCGTCGAAATGGGTTTTCTATACGGCCGGTATAGTTAGATCTTATATTCAAGATCGTCTTAAATTCAAGATCTTAAGTACAGTCTTAAGAAGTTACGAACCAATCAGAAGGCCATATTACCATCTTAAGACATTATAAATAAATACGCGTGATAATATGTATAGTGTTGCTCACAATCTGTTTCACAGTTTAGGTAAATTTAATTTTTCAAAAGTTGGTCCTCTTCTATGTTAGGATTATGTGAATGTCAGTGTTTCGACAAAATGTCGCAGACATTAAACTACTAATGTCGGATCACCTTCGCGAATTTCAAAGATATTCCCAAACCAGACTTTCGGAAACTCCTACAGGAAGAATCGCCCGCGCCGCGTTCGTTTATCAAAGTCAACGGATGGATGATCTCCAGATTGAGTCACGGAACGCGTTTTCTCGTCGAGATTATCTTGCACGCGTCCGAAAAAACCGGCCCACTGCGGTATTACGAGGGCGACGATAAAATGTGCAAACTTGAGATGCACGTCGCGCGCATCGCGATAGTTTCCTCTCACCCTCCTTTTTTTTTGCATACGTCCGTTCAATTTTCGTCGTTTTCAATGGGAGCTCTCGATGCTCGCTCGATAAATCTATCTAGACGAGAGAATATATCCACGCGCTTGCCAGTTTCCGCACGTAAGCGAAACGTCAGCTTTCCTAGTTTCTTGGAGCCGAGCCGCCGTCTAACTCTCCAAGCTTACCTCCTCGGTCCTCTCTCTAGCTATCCTTTGATTCTTCGATATATCTTACCATCTCGAGACGCGTTCGCAAGGACACTCTGATTATTCGTCGAATGAGTTAGTTCTTCGGAATACCGAATCATAAAGTGTAATTTGTTCCATAAATTAGTGACAAAACATCCTCTTTAATAACTATGTGTAATATTATTATGATTATACGATTTTAAGAATTTGAGATACATAAAATATTTTATACGTAGAATAAAAATTCCATTAACCATCTTTAACACTTTCCTCGTCATTAATTGTATCGATTTCACGATTACACTGTATGGGATTTCAAATGAGAGGCGACGATGTCACAATTAAATCGTTCGATAGGGCGTTCGATGGAATCTCAAAGACTGCAAGCGGCTCACGAAGCGGCGCTTCGACACCGATTGAAACTCGGCCCTCCGGGTTGGAGGCGTTGAGTGCACTTCTCGAGGCATGACACGAATAGCCGAGCGGCTCGAGGCGCGCGTTTGAACTTTTAAAGTAAGCGCAGCTCTTCCTGCGGCGGCCGCCAACGTTTCGGCAGGACGATCACGCACGGCCACCCGTTCAACTTCGCCGACTAATCAGAAAAATCCACACTCCACCGAGCTTATTGAATTGTCTTGGCCCGGGCCAACCGGATTCAACCCTACTGTATCCCTTGTTCCCCTCCGAGGAAAAAAAGACGATCCTGTCTGTCTCCGTAATCGCCCTGGTCAGAATTCCTTTCGCGCGTCTCCCTTTATCTGTATACCTGCTACTCTCATCATCTTTTATTAATTGTTTTGAAAATTTGTTTAAGATTTAAGATTTTATCGATGTAACAAAACACACGCCGATCTGCTGAAAAGCATATAAACTTCTTTAAAAATAAAAATAAACGCCTTGATATAATACTTTGCATATAATACATTATCAATAATTATATTAATTTGCCCAACTACACGAGGCAAAGATTAATAGTATTATTATTGTTATTGTATCCTCTTTTAATTTTTGATTGCATATTTTCTTCGTTCTCATTCTTCTTGTTCTCTTATTTTTACAAGGCTTATTCCAGAACAACAATAAATACTTTCAAATGTTATTACTATTATGCTTACTATTATGCATACTTTTTTCCTGCAGTTTTTATCCCGGTAATATCTCAGAGCGAATGCCCCGAATGGCTCTCGATGAATTATAACGACGCATAAGGATCAATGACGGTGGCTCGTATGAATCTTATATTCACACCCTCGTTCGCAGTCTTCGGCTCGCGACCCATATTTTATCATGCTCAGCCTTCGTAATCGATGCATCCGATAACAAAGTGGTGCGCGACTCGTTCTCCCTCTTATCCATCCTTTTCATAAGACAAAAAGTGACAGGGTAAGTTTGTCGCGTGGTACAATTTTTATAGCGACAGTTTATTCTTCCCCATACTTTGTTTTATTGTGATGTACCTCGATTTTTCTTCAGCGACAATTATATAACTAGTACGTTATTCTTCTTTGAGATTAACTGTAATTCGTTGGATATTAAAGAATATAAAGGTTTAAATCTACTCATATTTATTTTCATTTTAATAATTTATCAAAACTGATACATATCTGATTCGTACATCAAATTTACCAGAATACGATTTTAAATTTTGATGCAAACCTTACGAGGTATCGTTTATAGTGTCGCTCTTCTAGGCTTAATACGATACAAAATTGCAGCCTGGAAAATCTCTCAAAATATGCGACTGATAACGAGCGTCTCGTATTAAATCCGGTATAGCGATATAATACTCTTCGCCGGTGCTTTGCGCGTAACGCAAGTTAGAGTCCCCGAATTTTTCACTAATATCGCGATAATGACTTGCCGCGACAGTCTCAATTAATTAAGGAACTTTTGTACATTCGCGGGTGCAATAGTCCCTTTAACCGACGACGTAAACTAGCTATTTCGCGCGATGTTTTGCGATATTAAAGCACAACCTCGGGAAGCTCGGTAAAAGCTTTAATTTTCAGCTGAGAATTTAATTCGAAGCACAGAAATTTCACGGTAACGTTTCGAAGATCTAAAAGCGTCCGTCTCCTCTTTTCCAAGATACATTTTCAACAATTTTTTTTTTACAAAGAATTTAATGCGCAACTTACATGCGCAAGCTTTTCCGCTACGTATGACTTAAATCTTTTTAGAATTCACATAGGAGTGACGCGAAAAATGATATCTCTTTTACTGACGGAAGTACAAATTATGTTCAAAATGTTTTCGTAAAAAAAATAATTAAATTTTTGCAGTAATAAAATTATATACTTATGCAAAAAATTACGTATATATATCAAGCTATGCTGAAGATTTAAGCTCGGTACTCAAAATTCGGTACTTGGAAAATTATTTTGTCCGTGGGGAAGCAGTAAGACGATTCGATATTTTAATCATGGAGAAAGAAAGGAAGAGAGAGAATCAAAGATGCATATTTCATATTCTCATGTAAATCGCGCGCAGAAAATTCATCCCGGTTTGCACATCGACTCTCGTGTACCGTTAATAGAATACGACATTATGAGAAGGATTAAATTGTGGCTCGTCAAATCTCTAGCCCAGCTCTCAATATTTAATCCGTAAACTCGTTTAATAATACGCTTCCGGCCTCGACAGCCATGTTGGGAACCGACGTAATCATCCTGTTTTCCTCAACAATATCGAAGATGATTTCATTTTGGCCAAGCTATTCTTCGCGAAGTCGTTATTTCTTTGAATTGTTTCCACGGTTACAACATCAAATGCATGTTGCAGAGCGCAAGGGTCGCTAAGTCCGCTAGGTTCGCAATCTGCATGATTCACTTTATACTCCGTACTTTAATAACGAATCTTATCTCGTATCTTCTACCTTTACTGGGAATTTTTATTCCTACCTTGATATACGATTTTAATAAGGATATAGAACAGCCACCCGAGATAATTTAACAACGATTTTAAATAATGTCTTGCATTTTTTGCTGATCATATTATAAGTTATGACGTTCGATTTAATTTGTTCATTATTTCTTCATAAATTATAGACTCGGTTCGTTTGCGCTTTGCAGCAACTCAATTTCTCCATCATCGTCATTATCGCAAAATAAAATATAGATCGCGTCCTGTAATCAATAGGAAAAGGAGAGACTTACGCGTGCTAAACAACTAGCTAAACAACTAGGCAGATAATAATTTGCATTAAGCGTAACAAAATGTACAAACATATTTACGGAATCTCAGTTGAACAGCTCCTAACTTAAGCAACACGACAAAGTGCGTTTCAGAAATGTAAGGAACGTTGCCGGATGTTAAGGCGCTTTGGCGTCTGGCCACGCGATTCTGAATATTATTTCATGTTTGGGCTTTAATTACCATGTTCCTTTATTTAAAAAAACGTTAAATACATAACTTAGTAAAATACAAAATTATTTCTTCTAATTATTATGCGATCATAAATATTTTTGTACCGTTAGAATTTTTGTAATTCGCGCTAATTTAAACAAATGATATTTATAATAAAAGAAACAGAGGGGAGAATATTGTTATCGTGTAGTGGTTTTTAATAGGTTTTTTAAATCAGAACACTGAGCCGAGATGTTTTGCAATGTGTTAAAGCAACGCGAGAATAATTATTTTGCGCGAAGTTTCGGCGTGCTAAAAAGCCGCGCGTCAACAGCCGCGGACGATATTAATGGAATAAAGTTGGCGGCCACGTAACTCGAAGGCACGAGGACGTAAGGTAACCGCGGAAAGATACACCGTGACACGTTGATTAATCGGAAAACAAGTTTCCGTCGACGTACCGCAGAAAAAGTAAAATCGTCGAACAAACTCAATTACGCTTTTACCATCCGATATTTCTCATCTCTCTCTGACGAATTATCGTACGATCGTCGCGTCGCTCTGAATCATCAACATTCGTTTCGTAAACTTATTTCGCAAAGATTCAGTTCATTAGAACTTTAATCTTTAAACGATTTCTATATCATTGTCCGTTATTAATTTTTTTTTTCTATTCTTTCATATATTTCAAATTTTGGTTATTTTGATTATTCCAGAAAAGCTAAATAATTCTTGGCAAATCTTATATTTGCAATAGCTTGTATTGCTTATGATTTAAATAAATTTTAATAAAAAATGTTTTAATAAATAACTACGAAGTCGACAAATTGATAGTAAAATAAAGGCCGCTATTTCATTTGTGCGTTTTTGTCGTCAAATTTTTTCAAGCCTGTTGATTGACTGTAGGATAGAGAGATCCAAGGATTTCTTTGTCCTGCACATTTTTGTCGTACGGTACAAAAATGCACAAGTGAAATAGTAGAGAAGAATTTTTTGTATTTATTCTTTTTTCTGTTTTACATGCGAGAAAAATAATTGACTATAATTGATCAATTTCTAGCTTTTAATTTCTAATTTATTACTAATGGCTTATTGTAGAATGTGCCTTAGAAAAAAATATTTCAGATAAAAGTTTTATGACTTTAAGGGGGATATAAGAAGGTACCTTTTGTTTGACTTTGAGTGGCGTTGTTAAGGTTAGGGCAAGGTCACTTTGAATTTTTAAGATGGAATCTCCTATTTTTCATTACATTACTCTCTGGCTTACCTCGAGAGCTTTTCAAAATTCTTTTTCATTAAGTACTTTTCGAATTATAAGACTTGAAAGTTACAATATTGCCGGCATTAGCCAAGGCATCTAATCGACGGATGGCTTATTGTAGAGAACGTGTGTAAAATTCACTGTTCAAAAGATATTTAAGGTCGTCATTTAAAATAGGACATTATGTATGTATATACATTATTTTAATTATATACTAGATACAGAGTGTATCTAAAATAAGGTAACAAACCTCTGGGATTGAACTTCCCATATCAAAAATGTGAAAAAAAGTTTAAATAAATATATGTCTTCAAACTACAATTTTATTAATAAGAAAAAATAAAAAAGTAATATTTATTATTATTTAATATTATTTCTTTCCAATTTTTAATTATAACAAATGTTCGAAGTATCTCCCATTTAATTCGATACACGCTTGAACACATCGGATCATCACAGTAAAAATGTACGGTTGCCAGAAATAATGATAATTTTCGCCCATTAATACATTTGCAAGTTGTGATAATTATAAGATGGACATATCTTTACAGCCATATTAAGATATGCCACTCTTATAGTTATCACAATTGTATTGTAAGAAACTATAGTTAAAAAAATATATTGATGGGCGATTTTTGGTCATGGCAACCGTAACCATTTTTTCCATAATGGACTGTCGCACTCTTTCAATGATTCCGAGGCAATTATAAATGGTATCACAAGCACATCGAAGATGTGTTGGCGTAGCGTATTTTCATTGGTAATTTTCGTAAAAGAACTTTAAATGTCTCCACAGATTAAAAATCTATAAGAAGATTTAGATCGTGGGATCAGAGGATCGTGGAAACTATGCAACTGGTTCTGCAAACATTTTGAGTTATATCTCTGAGTGGTGAATTTGTTCATATGTTCATATAAATTAATTTTTCATGTTTTGGTGTGAGGAACTCAACTCCGAAGATTGTTACTTTATTTTATACTCTATATATACAAGGTAAGTCTGATAAAAAGTTCACCACGTTTTTTTTGAAAAGTAAAAATTGCCAATCCGATATTCGTTATAATTTCAATTTTTTCTACTCACTTCATTGGAACGGCAATTTTTTCTTTGGATTGCAAAAATTTATGTAAAATGGGCTTTTAGGTTATTTAATTTCGAGCAAATTAAAAAAAGAAACTTTAAAATTGATTAAGAATCAAAACGTCAGTCGAATTTTGTCCACAAAGGGATACAAAGGTGTTTTTCTGTCTCCCGATATATGGGTCAAAATTATTCAAAAAATCTGAAAAAAATCTGGTTTTATTTTTTTGAGAATATTGAACTACTTTAGAGGATGTCTCGGTTAAATTAAAAAAATTGTTAAAATAACAACCATCCTAGTATATACATATATTTCTTTAAAAAAGTTTCGAATATAACATACTTAAGCCCATTTTCACAATATATAATTACCTAAAGATTAAAGGTTACCAATAGATTCATCAATGAAATTCATTCATTTCTTGGTTACCTTTAATCTTTAGGGAACATATATTGTGAAATCGATACCTTATATTGCATTTTATTCTATTTCCTTTCTCTCCTTATCTTGATCATGGTAAAAATAAGCTGACTGATTCACGGTAACCGTGAGATAAAAAATGGTTCTTCACACAAATGCCTCTCGGTCTATCGTCGCTATCGGCCGTTGTGATCTTTGCGAGAAAACCGTGGGCACGAATTAGAGATTTAATCTTGAAGATTAGTTTTTCTATCATACTACGTCTCTCGCGGTAGGAACACAGAGAGAAGCCTTTTGGCTCGAGATTCCCGAAAGGTAGGCAATATGTGTGTCACGTGCCGCTTCGTGCAGCCTCCCTCGCGCCTCCGACTACCCTCCGCTGTTCGCCACCCTGTCTATGGCCTTTCCGGGAGTTCCACGGGTCACGTGCTGCGCGTCAGAGCCGCGGGGCGATGTAGGAGCCTGGGCTGGCCAGGGATGGGTCGTTCTTCGTGAACCGCATACCAAAAATCCGACAGCAGCGACCCGATAAACACCCCGACACCCCTATGCCGCGCCGTTTCGCAGTGAAAATCGAAAGATCTCGGAATTTCCTGGCGACGACGATCGCGGTGGATTTTTCATGGGCACTGATCCAAATTCGATCTTCCGTGAGATTCTTCGACTCTTTACACCTCGATCAGCCGGGAAAACGCGCCCCGTTTTTTAAGATGCACAAGAAATGCTTCTTTCGATATGTGTAAATGTTAATCTTAATAAAGTCTTAATTAGCAATAACCGTAAGTAGAATTGAAAGATTCTAATGAACGTATTCTATATAATGAACGTATATTAACAAATACGAAAAAGATAATTGAAAATATATTTATAATCAAAGAATAAAAATATAAAGATAGTAAGTACTTCCTTTTGATATATCATTTAATAAAATATTAATAAAAAAAATGTTAATTACATTAAAAAAAAAACCAACTTTATTGATAGATTTCTATTGATAAATACATATTTATTGCTAATTACTTTTTCAATATGAACCAATAAAATGTTGTCATATTTCAATTGTAATGTACAATAAAAGAAGTTAGTTCAATAAAAAAAAATATATTCCTGCTTACTTGAACGAGAAATCAGTTTTATGTATCAATAAAACTGACTTTCTCTACGACACAAATATTATCACAGGAGTGATCGCTAAAAATTCGTTCAAAATGAACTTTGTGTACTTTTAGTAGTTACGCATAACAAAACGAACAACAAAACTTACGAGAAAGTATTAGGTGTTGGAATTAATTCGTAGCGTTTTACAAGTGATGGGAAGTACTTTCATTAATATATTTTTTAATGCTCATGTGAAATAAATAACATTCTTTCATTAAAAACGTTACGAATTAATTCCAACACCTAATAGAATTGTACGTGAGCGGTAATAAAACGTAATTTTTAGAATTATCGTGTGATAAAAAAAGCTCTTCGCACTGAGTGAAGTCATTTCTTCTTTGTAACATAAAAAAAATTAGATTTTTCTACTAATCAAGGAAAAGTCATCATAAAAGTAATTAACGTGGCTAAAAAGTACACGTCCCTCCAATTAAAGTACTTTCCTCCATATCACAAGTGTCAAGGCTAGAAAATGATCTGAAAAAGAATCATTTACAAAAAACATCAGTTCATAAATCCGAACGATTTTAATGCGCATAATACAACGTCGTCTCCTCAGGAAGGTCGCCGTAATGGAAGGAGCCATAATGGCGCATTTGGAATGAGCGAAAGCCGCGAAATGTCCTTTTCGAGTAAACGCCGATCGCGGAAAAGGAGAAGAGGATGGAAGCGGATCGAGGAAACAACGACGAGAAAAGAGAAGAAGAATAAGTTAAGATGAAAGAGAGAAAGACAGAAAGAGAGGGACTTCGAGAAAAGCGAAGTTGTGTGTGTACCCCTTTCTGTCCTATTACCATAGCAATGGCGGCAAATCAAATTGAATAAAAATTTATGTATCAGAAGGGCAATAAAACGGAATAGATTTGGGGCAGAACGCGACAGCAGAATGGGGCCGAATCCATCAGTCAGCCGAGATCCCGATAAAGCGAGGATCGTCGTTTAAGTCCCGGAGACCGCAGTGCAACCAGCGAAGGATCCTTTCGCGCGTATCCGCCGATTGGAGCGGGATCGTCGTCGAATTGTTGCTGAGAAATTTATTCCACTTACACATTCGCATGAGCAAACACGCGTATGTAGAAGGGCTTTACCGTTCTGCCGCCCATCGTCATTGCCGTCGCCGCCCTTTTCCTATGCGGGCAGCGAAATCGGCTTTACAATATTACGCTGTCCGTGGAAGCCCGGGACATCCGGTTTATACGCTCGTTGCACCTTCTTCGTCCTGTATTCTAGCACGCTCCGCTCCAGATATGCCATCTTTCAACGTTTCTTTCCATTTCTATTTTTTTTCTTTTTTATGAAAACAAGCAATTTTCACGGGAGCTTGCGATATCGTAAAAGAAGACACCGCTTATTACAACTCGCAATGCCTTAACGCTTACATCTGCTAAACACGGAACATCATGAAATAGAGGAAGAGAGAGTAAGGACATAAAAAATATGTAAAATTTATAAAAATATATAGAATAGATATAGCTTTCTTTTACTAAACGGATCAGATTTTTATATTTCACTTTATATTCGTAATTTTGACTTTTATACTTGCTAATAAAATTATTTCTTGATACTAACTTTGCCAAAAAAACTATTAAAATATTTCCATTTTATTGTTGTTTCTATATAGTTTTGTATTGTGCTATTACAAGTAAATTTAATAGTAATTTTATGTTAATAAAAACAACATAAACAGTCTCTTAGCATAGCATTTAGTTAATTATTTCCGTTATTTCGCTTTCCACGCAGCTTTACACTCGTTTGTGTCGATCGACGAAGTGTTCCGCGAAATGACGTTTAGTATGGCGTACAGTCATTGATAATTCGCGCGTGCAGCTCTAATTAATGTCGACGTGTCTGATAGAACGAAATAACGATTACCGTCGCGTACCGCGAGAAATGACATTATCAATTTTCGGTCGTAAAATTATGCAAAGCAAATGTTGCTGGCCCGATAGATGCGCTATGCACGAGCCAATGCATTTTAAGCAGGCAAAGAAGGGGAGGTCTTAAAGTAAACAACAAAGTGGCGGCTACGAACGAATGGATCTCTCACGGTAATCGAATTACCTTTCACCATCGTCGTTGAATCGGGGAATTTTTCATTTTTTTCAAAAAAAAAAGAGATAGATAAATATCTAATATTAGTCAGAGAGAGGGGGAGGGGGAGAGAACATGTGATTTTCTGTTAATAAACAATTTCTTCATTTCGCAGCAAAACAACGCGCTTAATATAGTATATATATTCCAAGCTTTATATTTCAAATATAATATAAAAAAATAGAAGTAAAACATAAAATTAGATCGTTTATATGAATAAAAACTGAGTATGAGAAATGCCAATTACAGTCTTAGATGTTGTGATATAATAACACATCTATATGTATTTAAATCATTTTTATCTCAATATTTTTATCTCATATGAGGTCTGTTTTCTGTGGCTGAACTAGAGTACACTTTTGAAACTTGAAAGTGAGATAAATATATGTTTGATATTTGTCGAAAGCGCGAGAAAGAGAGTTCTAGAGCAGTCCAGTGCAGGAACAGCGCGCCCAATTACTTTCAGTCATATTTCTGAGATAAAAATTATCTAAATACACACAAAAATAAAAAGATTTTAGAATTTAAAAATTACACGCACAGCTAGTTTCCTCGACTTTTGTTTTCTCAATTATTCTCTGTATTTTATCTCTGTTTTTTTTTATTTTCTGTATTTTATCTCTGTACTTTCTCTTTTTCAATCGTATAGCGTTTAATACATTTTTTATATAAAAAGAAAAATTACTACAATGCATCATTATAACTTCAGCAGATATTTTTTACCTCTGTCGAGAGCATCCTAAATCAATTCTCTTCCTATTTCCATCACAATCTTTACGGAAACGTCGGGATTGCAACAATTCCGTTCTTTCTGTACTGGTGAAATAGCGACGTTCTCGGAAAGAACGCGACTACGCGACGAACGATTGACTACGAACGCGGAACGATCGCCTGCAAATGTAGATAAACGACGACGATACGTTCGGCGCTGGCATTCGATCGCGAACACCTCGAAAATATCCAATTCCGCCTCGTCGTCGGATGACACGGATGCGCATGTCGCGAATGCATCGTGCACAACGTGCCTCTTCGTCGTTTCCACGACCACGAAGTGCGCACCGTCGCGGTACCTCACAGCTCGTTTCGCGAGATTGAATCAAGTCCGCATGGCCGGGTTAAGGCACATGAGGTCTGAATGCATAATGTCGATGTAAATGAGAGCCAAAGGTAAGCTGCCCCTTTTCCTTTTCCTTGCTGAATACGAGCAGCCCCGTTCTATTTCACTCTTTTCCCTCTTTTTCCCTTCTCTCTCTCTTTCCTCCCTCGTCGTCATTTCTCTTTTTATTTTAATAGTTCCCTTTCCGCTCAGTTTCTCTCTCTTTCTTTTTCTCCTCGCTATCCTACCGTCAGTGGCGTAATCTCGTTTGGTGGGGTGGTCTTGCACGGCAAAATATGATTACGACGATAGCGGTAACGACGTTACCGGAGCTGACGCAGCCAGAGCCAGACCATCTATCCCAGATGGGTCCTAGGGTTGATCCAGATGGATACACACGGCGATACGTTCCGTCCGCGATGTCGGTCTGTCTATCGCCACCCGATCCCGCGGGGTGATTTGAAAACAATTGTTATTGGTTTAATTTGAATTCGCGGACACGAATTGTGTGAAATGTACTTTACTAATCATCAGTTTTGATAAACTTCACTCTCGTTGATGTAATTAGATTGTTATAATACAAAATGAGTTCGTTTTATTTCGCTATAAAATTATAAAAATTAAAATTTTAAACTCAATTTATTAAAAAATTTAAATATTAATATTATATAAAGTACTTGCAGAATATCTACGTTTTAAAACTTTCGGTTTTTCTTTTGCACTCACAGATCCATCTCTAAAAATAGATTTTCTTTTAATCCTCTGGAGTTAACGTCAAAATTAGTAACACAATTACTGATGCTGCAAATCTGAGCGAGACAAATTTAATATATTATATGTTGATTAAAAGACACTAATTAATTTCAAGGAACCAAAATGATATAGCTCATATAAAAAAGAATGAATACTAAGTTTATTTTAATAAGAATAATACAAATTTATGCAAATAAAATATAAAGAAAATTGAATTGTTTGATATTTACATGTAAAACAGTAATTGCTACAATAATATAAGAATTAAGAATTAATAATGAATTAAATAATATATATTTTTTTAATAATAAATCACAGAGAAAGCTGAATTATTTTTACTCATCTGAACTTTCATTATCTAAACAATCATAATGGATTCAATAGATCCATCGTCTGGAGGGATAATTTGAGTGGATTCAATAGGGTCACATTATTTCTTTTGCAAAATATTTTATAAATTTGAAATATTTTATAAATTTGTAGCCTTATGGATCTCTGTATCTAAGCTTTGAATATGAATTCCGAACATAAAAATTGATTATAGTTATATAAGTAGAAAATCGAATTTTACTATATATATAAGATGTTCGGTAAGTTTTGACAAAACCCTTTTGTGTAGATAGAGCGGACTAAACTGAGTCGGAAAGTCTCTACCATTTTGCCATTTTCGCAATAGTAAACGAGATATTAATTCTAAAGATTGTCGAATAAATGGGGTAACGCATAAAACAACTTCAAGATTTTTTTCAGAATTTTTAATGAAATATTTTAAAGATGTTTCTTAACAAAAATTCTTAAAGATATTTTATGCGTCAATTTTTGATATTGTGCTCAATGGGTATCTAAAAGAAAATTGCAAAGTAATAGAGGACTTTTCGACTCAATTTAGTCCGTTCTATTTACACACGAGCACTTTGTCAAACTTATTAAACACCCTGTATATATATATATATAAATCATTCTTTGAGATTAAAAAAAATCTTTTATCTTTATATGTTCATATATATATCGAGCACTATCAAATATATATATTACGATCCTTTTTTTAGGAAATTCACTGAACGACTTAAATGCATTGAATGAATTACAAGCTCGCGCTCCTCGGGGTCGATAGGTTGCGAATAATCTTTCCTCCTGAGAGAAAACGATCAACCAGGTGGACGCTTTGTCCCCGACCTGGGTCGTCTGATGATCGATAACGTGCAAACTCGATTCTCCAATGAAAACTTGCAGACTATTTTGCGCTGGCTCTGTACCAGTGAGTCTGGGCGTTCCGGATACAAGAACCAGCTGGCTCTCCCGCAGGACTTGCATTCGCTCGAGGACGTCATCCGAGTGCTCGGCAAGCATCGAAACCCGGCGCCGCAGAGCGAGAGAGGCTAAATCCTACATAGAGCTGTCTGGGTTTCGTGGAGGATATTCGCGTTGCGCAGCTAATACGAAATCTCAGGGGTACGGCTTAGATCTTTGCCAAGCAAGTCGGACGTGTTTTGAGAACATTAAGATGCTCTGACGTCTCCAGGTTCTAAAAA